>NC_051273.1:14590803-14890803 GCF_015220745.1 Sebastes umbrosus
AGCTAAAACCACAAGATCACTCTATATTTCACCTGCTTGGCAGTAATGTTAGCTGACCAGACGAAGGTCTCTCCATGAATCAATGCTGATCCTAGTGTTGGCTTTTCCTGCTTCAGCATCCCGACCACGGCCGGAGGAAGCGGGAGACACCGGAGTTTTGGTCAGAGACGATAACGTTTCTCGCTGCGGAGCCCCGTCACTTCACAAGACACGGAAAAACCTCTGTTGGTCTGGAGGAGATGCAGCATTTATTTCTGCACAAACGTCCGCTGTACATTCACTAGATATTCTCAGAGCTACCAACTCTGCTGCAGTGTGTAGTGTGCGCGCATGCACATGAGGTGGAGCGAGCTGAGTGAAGTCAAGCAGGCAGGCAGAGCAGCAGAGTACAGCAGAGACTCCGTCCCTGGAGACCAAAGTTACGGTCTCCCCCGCGTCCTCCGACCGCATCCAAAACTGTTTTGCAAGACGGGCTTCACTAGAACTAAACGGAGCGTTTCAGACAGAGGGTAAATACAGGTATATTCAGGCCGACAGTATGAGGAAAATAAAGTTGTTGTTTTTTTAACATTACAGCATGTAAACATGTTCTAATAGAAACACAAAATACAAGTATGAACCTGAAAATGAACATAATATGGGACCTTTAAGAAAACAATGTTTAAGTCAAGCCTGATGTTGCCTTACACTTAAAAGAACAGTCACTTCCAGACAGTGAGGCATACAGCTTATTAATTTAACACTGGTATCGGATCGGTACTCGGAATCTGCCGATACCCAAAGCCCAGGTAATCTGTATCGGTATCTGGACTTAAAAAGTGGGGTCGGTGCATCCCTATAGTTAACGTGTTTGACTAGTCTAACACCATGGGTATTGTGACACTAATTGCCTGATCACATGATATCAATGTGACGGTGAGGATGAGATAATGCAACTACTATTTAATTTAATTCTGAAGTAATAATGACTATGAGTCATGAGAGTTAAAAACTTTCCAACGCTACTTGTTTGAGTCACTTGATTACACGTTTATTAATTTACGTTGTGTCTGTACAAAGGGTTTAGTATTGCAGTTATGTCATAGATACTACATGCATGTATCATTTGTGTGAAGAATATTATAGGTGTAAAGAAATGACTGGGATCATAAACTATAAACTACTCCTATTGTAACAGGTGTTACTCTGCAGGACCTCAGTGACACCTGCTCCTGGTGGTTGTCCTGCTCAGAGGGGCCACTAGATGGTGTGTTCCTCACATATTTTCCAGTATAAGATGCATCTTCAGGTTGCAGAGTGTGAAACTGGGCTTTGCTTGGTCAGTGTTTGAAGAGCTTGTTGACTTATAATGTTGTAGGTGTTGGCTGCTCTCCCATTGTGTTTTTTTTACTCATTCTTCAGACATTATAGGAAGGCACATGACTTTAACCTATTTTTCATTTCCTCCTCTCTACTACTTAGCAACTCAACAAACTAAATATTTGGGTGTAATTAACTCTGATGGCTCGCTGCTATTCCCAGAACTGAGATTACACTGTGACTCCTCCCAGACGCCTGTTTCCTCTTTTTGTGTAATGATGAAGAGCATAAGGCCGCATTTGCAGGAAGCCTCGCTAGATTGCCTGAAGAAAGACAGAGAGAGGGACGGGACCACCATCCTTTTCCCCTGTAGCGGGAAACGTCATTTTAATAGTGAGCTATGAAGATAACATTAATTTACTGACATGTGGTCATGAGTTATTTTCCAAGAAATGAAACCTGTTAGCCTTTCATGTAAACTGATAATGACTTTACCATGTATCCACTGAACTCTTCGAAAGAGCTCAGTCGACATGCTCTTGGCATCCAAAGTTGTAAATCGATGTGTAGAAAGTCATGCTCCAATTCCCATGAGGTCAGCTTTGAGTGTCTTTGTTAAGTGTGCGTTTCGTTTGTGATCTTCACTTCCTGTCAAGGCTGATAGATGTGATTGAAGATAATAACTTGAGAGGGAAAACTGGTTTGGTAGCTTGTGCATAAACAGCAAATCATACGGATGACAGAGAATCACACATGAGAGATGTATATCAAAACGTTTCACAGCTCAGTGCATAAAACAAACGCAAAAAATATCTTTATGTTGCAGCTTAACAGTCCTGCTCCAGTTTTATTGAAAGTAATGCTGCTACCTTAACATACTGTACTACCACAGCATAAAACAAAACGCTGGCCACAAAGCTTTAAAGGAAACAAAGAGTTTACAACTGATCTCAAAGGACTTCAGCTTCCTGAGAAAAACAACCCCAATGTGCCTGTTTTAAGCACCACTTTTACACTTTGTGGCCATTTCATGATTCATATCCACAGAAACAACCAGACATGTATTTGTTAGAGGAAACAATCTCAGCCTGCCGATTTTGATAAAGACTGAAATAACTTACTCTTTCTTTGTTTGGAAGGTCAAGTCAAGGAATGTTTTTGCGTGTGTGATAAAGTTTTCTCATTTTTCCTCAGTGACATAGAGTCAGATTTCCTTTTTTTTTATAAAAATGTAAGAGTTAAAATGTGTTTATAATGTCATCTTAGCCATTTGCATTGGCTAAAGTGTGTCCTCTATCAGTTTGGTTAGTTAAGTGTAATTCCTCTGTGCAACAAGAGTCTACATGTTGCAAGCTTTGAGCTAAATGCTGACATCAACATGCTGACATGCAATGAATATGCTGACATGCTGATGCTAAGCAGGAGTGATATTTACCATGAACATCATCTTAGTTCAGTGTGCAAGCATGCTAAGATTTGCTAATTAGCGCTAAACACAAAGTACAGTTGAGGCTGATGGGAATGTCACTATAGTTATCTCCACCAGGAGATTATGTGTTCGGTCGTGTGCGAGCATATATGTGCATCTGTCCGTTTGTCGGTCATAATCTCGCATACTATTGGACCCATCGGCCTAATATTTTTTGTGCTCATTTATGACTGTATGTTCAAGGACCTCTCATGGCTGTGGTGATTCACACTTTTTGAAAAAGGGTTGTCAGGCTGATAGACTCTGACTGTACGAGCCTGTCTTTAGGGAGTGGGTGTATCCGCTGGTCAGGCGTGAGGATCATAGTCACGTTGACAACTTGTCCATAATCTGAGCCCTGTTTTGAGCCACACCAAAAAAAGTTATACTTAATGCTACAGACTAATCCGTACGCCTGCACACAGTCTGTGACTTCTTCCCCTTTTGATTTCTGAAGCAGTTTTTTTTTGGCAGCTAAAAGGGAAGTGCAAAGGTCAAATTTAATTTTAGTTGAAAATATCGAAACATATAATGCCCACGACAATGACAGATCAAGATGATTCACAGCCGTGTCCGTCATGATGATTCAAAGTATTCACAAAGTCCAAAATCGTCAGACTTTTGATTTATCCGGCTTCACCAAGACTGTTCTCACAAAGCAGCTGGAAGAGTTTGTAACAAACAGAAATTACATGCAAGATCAGTTACACTATTAACCACATTCAACATAAGATGTTAGATATCACATTGGTCTTTGTGGTGAAATCAGGTTGTTTCAGTGACTAGAAATGACATGATTCAGTAGGTTACAGGATATGGATGCAAGCAAGAAGGAATTCAATCAGGAGCAGTAGTGAATTGGTTACCGCTAGAAGGTCCTTAGTTCAAATCCAGTGAACCTGACTGAAGCTTTGACGGAGTCTTTCGTAGTCTTTTTCTGTGGTGTTGTGTTATGTGTTCTTAATGTGACTAAGTGCGTTTCCTCCCACACTCCAAAACAAGTTTGGTGAACTGTTAAATTGCCCGTAGGTGTGAGTGTATGTGGCCTGACTGTGACAGATTAGTGGCCTATTGAGGTGATATCTTTCACCCAGTATGAGCTGGGAGAGGCTCCAGCCCCCTCGACCCTGTAAAGGGTAAGCGGGTACAGATAATAAATGAAAAAATTACAATTAAATCATGAAATGATACAGAAAACATTGGGGCTTGGTCACTGGGATTTAATATTTGGTCTTGGCCTTTTCCATGTGCGTTGTGATTAAACCCACAGGAAGAGCGCCGGGCTTTTCGTAGCGGCCAAACGGCGGTACTACAACTTCCGTGTCCGTCACGTGATGCCATCGGGCCCAAAAAGACTTTTCCCCATAGACTTACACTGGGAAAGAGACGTCTGTAACTCGGCAGATGATTTTTTTATTTTTTTTGTTGAGGTAAATCAACTTGAATAGCCCTCATTCAAATCATTAGGTCCTAAACGTTGTAAACTGCAGTAATAGCCGAATCCAGAGTTATTTTTCCTCTCTCTGCATTTCCTGTATGTATCCGTAATATCACTATCAAATAAAGGCACAATTCAGTGAGCTAAACACACCTCTTATAAAGCTTAAAGACAGGAATTGGCCTTCAAAGTTTTTACTGGAAGCGATTGTGATTTGGACAACAGGTTTAATGTCAGGGATTATAACACAGAAAAATATGAGACACCATAAAAAAGAGTTAGGCCAATGGTATTATAAAAAATATTATTATATAGTAAAGAATCCACATTAAGTCTCCATAGGAAGTATAAATCATCAATTAATCTAGTAAACATACACACACTGTGCGTTCCAATACCCATACTACCATACTATTTAGTATGAAAGAAAAATATTTAGTATGTCCCAAATACATAACATGTCAATGGTATGCCAAAAATACCAGGATGTCCTACTGCATTTGGTCACATTTTGCATTGTGCAAGCTAACATGCTTTTCTGGCTATTATGACTCACATCCTTTAACGGATATATGAGCAAAAGGGTCAAAAGTTAAAGTCGTAATGTTATGATGAAGTAGTATGTCCCAATTGTATGCATGTATACTGCATGCAACAGTACGTACTTTGTAAGGTGCAGTATGTACTTAAAGTAAAAAATGCAATTGGGAATGCAGCGTTAGAGTCAACAAGAGTAGCTGAACATAAAAAGAATGATATACAGTTAGCTCAACAGTTAATTACAGTAAGGCTCCTTGGAATGTTGTACGTGACAGCTACTATAATGTTCAACCAACAAAACTACTATAATAAAAAGAGTACCTACAGATAATACTGCAACATGAGTAGTTAAAAGATATCTGTCAATATGTATTTTGTCACAGTAATGTCCGTTAAACTGCTATGGAACTGTGCCAGTAGCTGTTGCTACTAGCAACAGAATGCTCATTTTACACCATCTGCTGATGGCAGAATAAAATATGAACTTGATAAAACGTGCTGTTTTCAATATAAATTGCTAGTTTATGCTTTAATGTTTAATACGATAAAACCATAACTTTCAACATTTTCACCTTTCAACATTTTCACGATAAATTAACTTAATTGTCTTACTTCCGTGAACACCACAGCACCAAGTTCATAATAGTTCTGAATTTTAAATTACTTTTTATCTAAGTTTTAGTTAGTTTCCAGAGTGTGTTTGCTAGTTTTAGTTTAGTTTAGTTTTTTCAGAAAGGTTTTAGTTTTTTATATATTTAGTTTTAGTTGTTTTTGTTAGCGCCAGGTATGATGTCTCAGAACTATGTAACTAGTACATATACATACAAAATACATGGTTGAGAACTGTGAATGGCCATAATGTTTAATGTTTAATCTTTAGTGCCTGATGTGAAGCAATGCGGCATAGCGTCATCTCCCGGAAGTAAGCAAGTCCGTTCAATTTCTGTGGCACGAGAGTTGATGGAAATTTATGCCATCTCCTTTTTTCAGCAGTGATATATTATAGTTAAAAAACTAAAACTGAAATGAATTTGTGTTTATTTTTATTTCATTTTTATTAGTTTTTAACCCAGGCAATATTTCAGTTTAGTTTTTATTTAGTTTCAGTTTACTAACAATATTCTTCACTGCTTTTTTTTCATTTTAATTTAAGTTATAGTTTAATAACCCTGCACAGCACACACCACCTGTTACACATGTTAATCAGCACATTTACAGATCACAACTCATTTTACCATCATTATTATAGGCCTATTATTCTCACGAAATCCTCCCGGGATGTGAATCAGTGATTAGACGTATATGGGGAGGACAGATTGCAGAGATGACAGATGACATATCTTTCCTTCAAGTTGACCTACACAGTCCTCTGGCACAGAGCACACTGTAAACGGAAGTCTGTTTCTACTCTCAGACAGAGGCCACGTGGTTTGATAACTATTTTAATAATGAATGTTACCTGCTGATGAATATCACAGCAGGGAATCACGGGGAAATTATTACACTCTTCCTGATATTGTCATTTGTTTGTGTCATGCCAGCTGCAAACCTACAGCAGGAATTCCTCAGAAATAAAGTTTGACCTGAGCAGACTATTAAAGTGAAATTAAACAATGGCTGTAGAAAAAATTAAATAAATAAACCCAGTGGCTGTGAGGGAGGGAGGGATACATAATGACATGCTTTAGGCAAATTCAGACAGGAGCTGTGACTTTAATTGCCGCACAATGTTTTGATTGAGGCTTATTGCAGGAAAGGGTGGACACCGATCCAATCTAACAGACAAAATGCACAGTGTTTACAAACTGGCATCCCTTTAACCAAATATGGTCAAATAATTTGGTAATTGTCTGGGTAAAATTAAGACTGTTTGTTCACGTAAACAAGAGCTCGCTGCTGCAATTTGCTGAGGAAAGGAATGACAATTGAGCATATTAACCTTCACTTGTTTGGGTGAAAGACCTCCTCTTTACTGATGTTTCTGTCAGTTTGTTTCTCCTTTTTTCTGTTGTTGTTACTGACATGTGTAAGCTACATTAAAGGTCCCATATTGTAAAAAAAATAGATTTTCATGTCTTTTATATTATAAAGCAGGTTTAAGTGATATATAAATACTGTGAAAGTATCAAAACACTCAATCCATGGAGAAAAACACACAGCCCGTATCCAGAAACTCTGCGTTTGAAACAAGCTGGTAGGATTTCTGTCCATTTGTGATGTCACAAATCTACAATATTTATTACATAGTTTTAAACGTAAATATACTAAATGTGTCCCAGTTTATTTCTTGACGCAGTGTATGTGAATGACATCAGCTGACAGGAAGTAAACATGGACCCAAACTGTTGCCTAGCAATGCAATTCTGTTGCCATTCCGTTGAAATGTACTAAAACGGAGTGTTTCAGACAGAGGGTGAATACAGGCATGTTCAGACAGACAGTATGAGAAAAATAATGTGTTTCTTGAACATTCAAGCATGTAAACATGTTCTAGTAGAAACCCAAAATAAAAGTACGAACCTGGAAATGAGCATGATATATCCCCTTTAAGCTCAATATGTAGGATAATGATAGACTCTTGTTGCATGAACCTCTGTCCTACAGTTTTTTTTGACATAACATACTGTGTAGTTAAATTTACACACAACTAGCCTTGCAGTCCAGGCTTACTCCACATGGTGACCAACAGAAAACCCACTTAGTTCCCAGTTTGGTTGCCGCCTTAGAAACAGGGAGCCAATGGAATTCTGTTTATACCATCCCATGTGCAGCAACAAGCGCATGTTGTTTGGGAAATATTGTTTCTTCAGTTGTAATACAGAGGTGAAGTTTAACGTTATTGCATTGCAAGTGTTGCTTATAGGCTGCAGTAAGCCTACTGACGGAGGAAAGTTGTGGATTCTGGGAATCTTGAAAGTGTAAGCTCATCACTTTAGTTAATTTGTATGTAATTCATTCTGATTTGGAGTGATTTTAAAGGTACGATATCCAGAGCATTAATATAGCAGCAAACAACTGTTTTCTATGTAAAGATACAGAGGAGTAATGTCTACCTGAGCAGAGAATGAAGTCGCTCTCTCTCTGTGTGTGTTGTAATCAGAGCTGCTCCGTGCTTTGTTGACATATCTGGGCCAGCCCTGTGTGCTTTTAGTGCATGTTCATGAGCATACTCCACTGCTCACAGCCTCCAGTCTGCACTGTGTTTACAGATAATAACGCCGTCCCGACTGACGGCGCTATTGCGGAAGCTAAGCACCCACCCTCCGGTTCTGTTAGCTCTGTCAGTAGTGTTGATGTTGTTTTCGCTGTTAGCACCGTTAGCTACGAGTCACTGGCTGCTCGTGTCTTGAAGGGAGCCCGTGGGGAAACTCTTGCGAGATTGTCAGGGTTAGGCATTGACCTCGAATAGTTAAGGTTAGGATAGGTCATTGGGCAGCGAGTCGCACAAGAGTTTTTGCAGATCAGATTTTGCAGTCTGCAGGATCCCTTCTAGACACAACTCCGCTGGCTCAGCCGTCGCCATGTTGAGAGCCGTGCGGAGGCAACAGAAATGCTCCCAATCTTGCATTTAGCACCTTTAAAGCTGATTTTATTGTTGATGTTGTATTGTTGTTGTATGCAAATGATGGTAGTATGGTGCATCAGTGCTGTTGAAGTGCAAGTTGAAAGGCACATATTAATAATAAAAATAATAATCATAATAATTTTACAGGCTAACTTTTTTGTTGTTATATCAGATTTTTTTTCTTTAGAATAGTCTATATTTGCATGAGGATGCATGTGTGTGCCCATGTAAATGATATTACTATATATTTTCTATTAACTTATTTGTTGATTTCATTTCTTATTACTCTGGTATTTTTGTATTATTATTGTTTGTTTGTTTTGTTATGTGTGTTTTTTTTGTTTGTTTTGTTTTTTTAACTCTATTCTTTGTTTTTATCATTATTATTATTTCTTTTCTTAATTTGATTTCAATTTTGAATGTTGAAGTTGTTTTCTCTAGTGTACTTAATGAGTTTGTCTATAAGCTCATCTACTTAAAAATTGGTTTATAAACTATTGTAATTATGAACTTTAAATTGCATAAATGAAAACAAGGTTATATAACATTCTTACATTTGCTGATAGAAAAAATATATTACTACAGTGGATCAGTGATAAGAAACCATCTGTCCAAGGCTGGCAAAAAGTCATATTTGAGATGGTCCCCTTGGAATATCTCACAAATATTCTACATGCCAAGGTAGATCAGTTCCACAATATTTGGCAGCCCTATCTGAATTATATTGGACCTGATCTCTCTTCCATTATCTCACAAGGAGTCTCTTGAACATGAACTCATATATCCTGTGACTTCAATGCACTATGGATTATTTCCTATGACCTCCTATATACTTTTTTTTTTATCTGAGCTGTACCACACAGTAAAACAAAAAAGTGTAAAATAATGGAAATTTTCCAGCAGCAGGGGCGCCAGAAAATGTCTGTTAAAAAACGGAAAAATACTGTCCGTTAAGTAACATAAATAAACTGTAAAAAAAAAAAAAAACAGTAATTATCTTTATATAATTAGCCTTTATTACTGTAATTTTACAATAAATATTTTACTTTTAACATATATTTATTGTTAGAATATTCATACACCGTAAATCTAAGACCATTTACATATAAATCACAAATGAAACTTGTAATTTTACGTTGCAAAAGCCCAAATTTACATGAACTCTCAGAAGTTTTGCAAAAAAAATCTGTATTTTTACAAGAAATATTTTTAGCATTCCATGAAATCCTTTTCTTCTAACATAAATTAATTGTTAAAATAGAGTCATAAACCTCTAAAAAACAGAATAATTATCTTTAAAAATGATCAAGAAAAGCTTAAATACACATAATTACGATTGTGACAAAAAAATAAAAAAAATACTGTAAATCTAAGACCATTTACATTTAAATCACAAATGAAACATGTAATTTTTACATTTTTTTTCTCTGTCATTTTGAAATGTAGACAAAAAATGTAAAATTTCTAGAAGAAAAACTGTAAAAAAAAAACAAACAAAACAACAACAAACAAACAAACACTGCACTGTAAAAACAAAAAAATGTTTTTTTACAGTGCAGTGTTTGTTTGTTTGTTGTTGTTTTTTTTATTCTTATTGTGTTTGTGAAAATAAGAAAACCCAATAAATATAATATAATATATATATATATACAGTAAAAATAAAAAATAGAATAGTCTATATTTACCGTAATTTATTAAATGGTCTAATAAGACTTCGGAGGAAAGTGTCTTCCCATCATCCACTGCAGGTGGAGTAGAGACCTCCACGTGCGTCACGCGCCTTGGACCTTAAATAGCGGGTGCAGAGGAGCGCGCAGAGAATAACGGTCTGAAGGGCTGCGAGGAGGACACACCTATAAAGGGACATCAACTACTAACTTCAACTACTTCTGATCACTTATAGATCTTTTTTTCTCAGCTCAGTTTCTAAATCAAGTATTCTGACTTTTTTTTTTTTATTTCATCCGCTCACACGATGGCCAGCTCTGGACTGCAGCTGCTCGGGTTCTTCCTCTCGCTGGTCGGCCTCTTCACCACCGTGGCTGCTACTCTGATGGTTGAATGGAAGAAACAGTACCAGGGAAAGACGCACCGAGTTTTCGAGGGCTTGTGGATGAGCTGCAGCGGCAACGAGAGAACAACCTGTGAGTTTCACCAGTACCTCCTCAAGCTGCCAAGTAAGTTTTTATTATCTCATCTGCATCTCCTCTAAAAAACCAGACGCTGCTCGTTGAGATACCTTCCACTCACAATAAGTTACTATAATTAGACAGAAGTCTTTGTTGGCATGTCTGATATTCATACAGGGTCATATGGGGATTTTTTTTTTTTTATTCTTGTGGAATTATACTGCTAATCTTCTAGTATATTTTGTAGAATTATAATCTTTATTTCATCTTTATATTCTATTATTTTGTGCTGTTTAATCCTACAGAGTAAACCAGAAAAAGACTACACATTTAATTACAGAGAGAAGTAATATGAGATGTATCTTCTATATAGAAAGCAGAGATCATGTCCAACAATCATAGACTGTCTTGTGGAATTATACTGCTAATCTTCTAGTATATTTTGTAGAAT
The DNA here is from genome assembly GCF_015220745.1 of Sebastes umbrosus. NCBI lineage: Eukaryota > Metazoa > Chordata > Actinopteri > Perciformes > Sebastidae > Sebastes > Sebastes umbrosus. Next base: position 14,601,694 of record NC_051273.1, read on the forward strand.
TATAATCTTTATTTCAGCTTAATATTTTATTATTTTGTTTAATCCTACAGAGTATACCAGAAAATGACTACACATTTAATAACAGAAAGAAGTAATATGAGATGTATCTTCTATATGAAAGCAGAGATCATGTCCAACAATCACAGACTGTTTCAATGAGAAGTTTATTTTATGTGTACTAACATTCCCACTTCTGCTCCTCCAGCTGAGGTCCAGGTCACCAGGGGTGTGATGCTGCTCAGCATCTTCCTCTCCGCTGTGGCTCTGATGGTCTCCACCGTGGGGATGAAGTGCACCCGCTTCATGGACGACAAAGCCGAGATCAAATCCACAACAGCCATGGTCGGAGGAATCATGTTCCTGGTTGCAGGTGTGTTCAGTGTCAGCAGAACCTGACCGGCTTTCACAGGCACACAGACTGGATAATTTGTCAAATACAACCGCGAGGAGTCTCTGAGCAGCTGTCAATCACTCACAAACTCCGATCAAACGGTCAAACTAGGCTACGCTGATCAAATATGAATCAATATTCTGTTACTGTAATGCCTATTTCTCACCGCAAATGTTTGCGGAAACATCTTGTAGTGTACTGTTTAGCTGTAAAATTAGAAAGTTTGTGACCTGGCAGCCACGTTGAGATCAGTTGAGGAAATACCAAGCACCGCCCACCAGCCGGAGCAAACTTTCTCATTTTACAGTAAAACAGTACACTATAGTGACAGGTTATAGTTTTATAACTAAAGCTTTTTATCATATTTGCTGAAAGATACTGACTGCAGCTTTAACCTTTATTTAACTTTAGGAAAGCCTCATTAAAATCTTAATTTAAAACTCTGTTTTCTCTTGGCCAAGATAGGCAGCAATAACAGAAATACACCACAAAACTAGAATTAAACAGAAAAGCGATTATAAAATCATGAATAACATTTCTAATACAATCATGTAAAAGATTTCATCTCATAAACAACCTAAATGGCACTTTTAAAACAATGCAAGAGCTACCTCCAGGTCTGAAAAGTGAAGCCAATGCGGAAGTGATTTAAACCTGCATTCTTTCTAATAGCCAGCAGGGGGCGACTCCTCTGGTTGCAAAAGAAGTCTGATTGTTTAGAAGTCTATGAGAAAGTGACCCTACTTCTCATTTGATTTATTACCTCAGTAAACATTGTAAACATGAGTTTATGGTCTCAATCGCTAGTTACAAAGTCACAAAGGAAGTCACTCATCATTCATTTGACTTATCCTCCATCTGTACTGTCTGCTGTTGGTTTTAATTATTATTATTTTTTAAATCTGTCCCTAAAATAAACAAGAAAAAAAATTACAGTAAAAGTAATGTTTTCGAAAAGATTTGCAGGACTTAAATGAGCACTACTGTGATGAATAATATGATGTGTTTTCTTTTGTTCAGGTTTGTTGACGATCATCATAACCTCCTGGTACGTCAACAAGATTGTTCAGATCTTCAATGAGTCCCACAGCCTGCAGAGGTATACACACACACAAACACACACACGCACACAGTTGATTCTGTACATACATGTGCATCTCTAAACGTGTGTGTTTTTCTCTGCAGCTTTGAGTTTGGTAAGGCGGTTTTCGTCAGCTTGGCTGGTGGCCTCCTCACTATGGCTGGCGGTGCTTTCCTGAGCTGTCGGAGATGCTCGCGGTCTCAGTCGAATGGCTCCATCAGCTCCAACCACCTCCTCCCCACCACCCACCCCAAGTCTGACTACGTCTAGTGGAGGAGCACCAAGGAGAGGCCTTGATACAGTCAGTCCAGCGGTGAATTTAACAAACTGGAGCAGGTTGTGTTTCTACGATGAGGAAAAGTCTCACTGCAGGATTATAAATACTGAACATAAAGTCAGTAACCAGGATCAGGATTACACACAAGATCAGGCTGTTTCTACTGACTTTGAATCCCATTTTATAGCTTGAAAACAACTTCCTGTATGTCTGTTTGATACTTAGATGCCATCAGTCGTTAGTAGTCAGCATTTTTTTTTCCATTCAGAGAAATAAAAGAAAGGATTACATTTTAATTATTTCAGTAAAATAAAATTACACATGAAGGAATCAATTCTTTCAGGTCTAAATGTCCGGAATGTTTTCAGCCTTTTTGTGTAATCATGAAGTTACTCTTCACATCTACCAATGATGAACACTTGTTTCAATACACTTGTTTACAGTGAAGACTTTTGTTTTGACAGTTAATGGCAAGATTTTCTTTTACGGTGTAAATTGCTGTACAATTCATTCCACTTCAGTTTCACACTGATGTTAATATAGATTTGTTTTTATATGGTGTTAATTATATGACTGAAGTTGTATATTTTCATATAATGTGGTTGTTGTTATTGTTATGCGCCACATATGGCAGTTTGAAAGTATGTATATTTTGAAAATAAAAATAAAATTGTGTTTTCTTCACTCTGGTTTAAGTGATGTTTTATTATATTACACACAGTATTACACAAGCTTAATTTTTGTGTATAACTCAATAAATCACAGCTTACATGGTAAATACTTATCATTCCAATTTATATAATCATATTGTGATTATATAATCGTAGCATGTTTGTTTTGTAAAATGCTGTTGTCCAAATTGTAGGATTACAAGCAAATTGAAATGATAAAAAAAACAAAAATGATTAAGGTTTTTGTTCTAAATGTGTGAATAATTTTGTCTGATGTGATGCAACAATAGAATACCGTTCATTGCATTTGACATTAATTTGCTTATTTTATACTTTGTGATTTAGCATACGTTTGACTGATATATGAAGATTTACTGACACAGGTCATCGTCAGTGAAGGAAGGAGTACTCAGAACATTTGCTTAAGTAAAAGTAGTAATACCACACTGTAGAAATACTTTGTCACTCAAGTAAAACTACAGAAGTGTTGGCATCAAATACTAAAAGTAAAAGGACTCATTATGCACAGTGGTCCATTTCAGGATAATACATATTAAATATTATTGATGCATTAGTGTGTAAGCATCATTTTAATGTTGCAGCTGGCAAAGGTGGAGCTAATTCTAACTACTTTGTATACACTGTGTATCTTAATCTATGAATGTTAGATTATATCTAGAAAATTATAAAAAGTACAATATATCCCTCTGAATTGTAGTGGTAGAAATTTAAAGAAATGTAAATTAGCATTAAATGGAAATACTTTTTAAGTACCTCAAAATTGCACTTAAAAACAGTTCTTGAGTAAATGTACTTTGTTATTTTTTGGTTCAGTTTAAATAGATGCCAGCAAGATGTTGCTGTTTGTGACAAAGTGGATCCTGTTGCCTTAAAAAGGCCAGCGGTGCTCAAGTAATGAGAGCTTTCCTGGCGCTGAAACCGTTTCCTTCCTCTCATATCTGCCGTCGTTTTACCCTCCAAACACACACAGCTGCTGCCAGAGTGAACTCAGAGTAGAGAACTGATTGGAAGGAGATTACGAATTTCTGTGCAGCGAGCTGAGTCGATGTTATGAGATCAGAAACAGGAGCGTTACCTCAAACTGGGTAGACGCAGTACTTTTCACATTTTGTTACGAAGGATGCAAAAGACAGGAGATAACTACATTAGAGAATACATGACCTTTAAATCAATCGATCAAGTCTGAACATATATAAGCATTAATAGATACATAATGTAAAGCCGGGAAACGACAGTTGGTGTAGCTCTATCGTCGTCTGGGTGGAAAGAGTAGGACACGAAAAGGAAACGAAAAGGAAAAAAGTGTGAAAAGAGAGGAAAGGAGAGGGCAATGAAAACCGGGAGTCTCCTGGGAAAATCGGGAGGGTTGGCAATTATGCGTCTCAGTATTTTCTGACCTGACCCAAAAGAAAACTGTCAATTGATCTTGGAGCCTAGACCACAAAATCCCATCACCTTGAGTCTTAAAGGTGCTCTATTCGATATCCAGAGCATTAATGCAGCATCAAACAACTATTTGCTATGTGAAGATATAGAGGAGTAATGTCTACCTGAGCAGAGAATGAAGTCACTCTCCCTCTGTGTGTGTTGTAATCTGAGCTTCTCTGTGCTTTGTTGACATATCCGGACCAACCCTGTGGGTATGTTAGTGCATATTAGTGCATGTGAACGTGCCCCACTGGCTCGCTCACAGCCGCCGCTCTGCACTGCTCTCATAAGGCGGTTAATGATAACGCCATCCCAACTGACGGTGATGTTGCGGAAACGTAGCACCCACCCTCCAGTTTCCCCCAATGTCAACACTGTTATCTCTGCCAGCACTGTTGCCGTTGTTTTCACTGTTTTCACTGTTAGCCTCGTTAGCTGTGAGCCGGCGGCTCAGCCGTTGCCATGTTGATAGCCATGCAGAGGCAAGAGAAATGCTCCCAATCTTGCATTTAGCACCTTTAAGCCTTGAACACATTACAACTACAGTTGTTTTTACAGTTAATTTTGTCAAACGCCTTGTTTGACAAAATTACTTTAACGATATTAAGTGCAGAATAATGTGTGGTACAGGTTAGCCATCCTGGACAGGATCAAACTGAAATGAGAAACAACATCATTCTTCAGAAACACAATAAAGAACTGTTGGTGTTGTTGTTGCATCCTTTGCGGATGTAAACCAAGGTAGGAATCTCTCATGGGACTGCCACATTGCTGCCCAGACTCTTCCTGCACTTTCAGAGAAGAAGTGAAAGTAAAATGGGAGACAATAGCAACCTGCATGATGGATGTTTTGTAGCACTGGAACAAACATACTGATATTTACCGTCTTTACATTCTTTTCTTTTGAAAGTGGCTTTTTTTTTTTTATAATAGTGAAAGCAACGTGACATTTGCTCGCCTTTTCATCATTTCAATAAACCTCAAAAAATTGTTTTGATCACTCAAAGTTTGGACATTTTGTCATGTTGTATCAACATACTGTTTTACACATTTAACCCTCTTTTCTTTGAGAAAAGCGCATTATAGTTTTTGTACTTGGCTGGAGTTATTACACTGAGTTTTATTAATTAGACTCTCTCCGTCTAAAATACATTCCCCTAAAAAAAAACTAAAAACAAGGATATCACTTACATGGAAGTGGGATTAAAGAGCACTTACACAGTCAGTTTATGCATTACTGACTGCAACAACCACAAAGTTAAACAACGTGTGTAAGTGAGGAATCTTCATCTTGCCGCAATAGTATTTACATACAGATCATTTTGGCCCATCATATATAAAATGTATGTATTCTGGGCAATAATAAAACCTTCAGGACTAAAAGACAGCAGACTGAACAAAAACACGTGGGTGGATCTTTGTTGTAGTAACTTCATTACAGCAACAGTTTATTATGTACTTCTACATGAGTGCACGTATTAACAGGAACATGTAGTCCAACAGCCCTACGATAAATGCTACTAGTGTGAGTTGTTGGTTTGACTTGTGCTGGTCTGTTGACTTTTTTGCATTGCATTGCCTTAATTAAGAATTTCCTGTTGTTTTGTTATTTGTTTTGGACTTGTACATTATCTGGATTTTGCACGAACACACAGAGACTCTCATACTGAGGTCTCTTTTGCTTTAATGTGTTACACCCTGCTGCACTTATTCCACTGAGTCATACTGGTTGTGGGTAATTAAAAAAAAAAAAAAAAACCTCATTGTCCATATTTTATTTCATTCTGAAGTAGCATTATTTCTCTATAGCCGTTGTGCTTAGCTACATAAATTATGAATAGATGATAGAGGAATGTAAATAGATCACACATTCATACATCCCTGTTATGCGAATATAGTCTTTACAAATAGAAACACCGATATCTGCATTCATCTTTACAGTAAAGTAAGTAATATTTTGTGATTCTTCCACATACTTCATACACACATTCACTTAGTTTATTTATCAAATGGTGTACCACACAAATTTAGATCTTACAGGTGGATTTCGATACAAGGTGTGGCTATTCAGGATGCCTGTAAAGTATATATGGTGTATTTACTGCCCTCTAGTGGTCTATTTGTATAGCTTTTACATTTTGTTTTTAGATTACATTTGAAAAAGCTTTTACTTTTTCAAAATAATACTTTAAAATGCTTTCTTTTTGCTTTTTCTGTACAAATGGTAGACATTTTTCTTTGGTTCGCATGTACAAAAAAACTGCTATTAAAAGGGTACATTAAAACAACATATCACATCCAGACATGGCACATTAAAACACATTCACATAAAAACACAACACACCAATAGAAGCTATATTAAAATTAGCACCAGGTACTGAATCAAGGTTAAATAAATAGATACAAAGTGCTGTGTGCTGAGGAAGCAGGCTGGATTCAGAAAGTGGCTGTCCTTAAAGAATAAGATGGCAACAGGAATTTTTTTCTTTTAATATTTATTATTTATTCTTTAAAAAACTATTGAAGATTAAAAGAAACACCTGAGATTATTTCCACATAACGTTTGTCTACACAAACAGACCTAAACCAAGTTCACGTTCCTCATGAAGTTTAGCTGTTTGCGCTGTGATTTGTTGCATTGAGAGATGTTCTGCCATCAAATCGAGTCATTGTGACATTGTTATTTTGTCTCTGTAATTCAAGGTGTGTTTTTTTGGCAATGGTCTAGATGATAAGTGGTGTTGTGGTATTTGTTTAGGTAACTGCTGGGTGTAATGTCTTCTAAGAGGCAGAGTGCAGGGGAAAGTGAAATTGGCTCAGCAGATTTGTGAGATGGTTATTATGTTGTTCCACAAGTTTTGAGTTGGTGTGCGAAGCCATACGGAGTGAAAGTACTTGTCTGTGGTGTTGAGAGTGCATTGAGGACATAATGTCAGTGTCTGCGAAACCCATTAAATGCATTCTGTGTTGAGTTATGTGTGTATGATCTTGTATTGATGAACTACATGAGCTGTAATCTGGGGTTGCTGGTCATCGAGAAGATGTTACTGCAAATCTGTTTCCAGAGGGTTGCATCGATATTAATTGATAAATCTGCGGTGGGGACGTTTATGGTGGCGTCTTGGGTTAATGAGAGAAGTCTGTATCATTTTGACAGTTGTTTCATGGATGTTGATATTTGTAAATAGGTCTTCTACTGTTGGTGGTGGTTGCAAGTTATTATGTGTGATATCAGTTAACTTAATACCTTGATTTAACTAGGAAGTCATATTGAGATTAAAACCTCTTTTACAAGTGAGACCTAACCAAGACAGGGTCAAATAGCAGCATCCAACACATAACAAGACAACGACAATGAATCACGGCAGCAACAATAGGTACGACAAAATACATTACATCATATAGTGCATTAACAGGGCAGCATGTTGGTCATGTGTTTGTTATTTAATTGAAGCAACTGCAACTATAGCAGTGACCACTTCCTTTATTCTAAGTTTAAAATCATTTAAAGAGATAAGGGTAGACTGATAGAAGGCACAGTACAGTATCTAAATTAGTGCATTAGTTCACAGGAGTGCTTTTACCTGCTTGACTACATACCTGTCACCTGTCTGTACTTTATTGGATTAACTGTTGCTCAACATGTTGATTGTTTATTTTTAGTTCAGATTCACACGTCTGTTTGTCCTGAATAAAGAGCTGAGAGAGATCGGATCTAAAACAGTCTGCTGATTAAACTGCTATCACTTTACCTTTATTTACCTTTATATACTTTACATTTACAAACTGTTACACCTCTGTCTATATACTGTATATTCATATGTATTACTTCTATACATACTATAGTCCTGTTTACACCTCTGTATGTATATTTTTAGTACTTCTCATTATTGCATACTACATTCTCGTTTACATTCAGTTTTCTCATCTGAAACACTGTCTTCAACAAAATTAAACTGCAATATTTTATGCCTTATATTATCATTTTGCTTTTACTTTTACTTGTGTGATCTTCCCTTTCATATATATATTTTATGAGCATTGTTGAAGGAACCTCAGACCAAAGATTTTTATTGACTGCTTTGCTGGAAATGACAAATAACAAATATACCTTGAACTGGAATATCCTCCAGAGGGAGACATACTCCTTTAAGTAGATTCACTCTGACACTACCGTGCTACCGGGTCCATGAAGAGAACTCTCTTTTTAATATTTGGTGCCATTTCTTTTAACAGGAAAGTTTATTTTTTCAGGCATTTTTGTAGTAACATTATCCAGCCTGAGAAGAAGAAAAACACACTTTTTTCTTTTTAAATTTCCTCATATCTGCAGACTTTTGGAGATTTAATATTTTTCTTATGAAACAACAACTAGTTTGGTGAAATTAAAGTATTATTTCTCATATTTGAGGCAGGTTTTTTTGGCGACCGATCAAAAGTTTTATTAATCTAATCAAAATAGTTTAAAATAGAGGTGTAAGAATATATCGATACACATGAGTATCGCGATATTGTGTTTTACGATACTGTATCGATTTTTAATGAATCTCTTAAAAATTGAAAGGCCAATATATTGAATCGTAACCCCTGTATCATGATAGTATCATATCACCACATTTTTATTAAATGTATTGCTGCCTGGTCTCTTTTTAATATTTATTTTTTCAGGCATTTTTGTAGTAACATAATCCAGCCTGAGAAGAAGAAGGAAAAACACACTTTTTTTCTTTTTTAAAATTCCCTCATATCTGCAGACTTTTGGAGATTTAATATTTGTCTTATGAAACAACAACTAGTTTGGTGAAATTAAAGTATTATTTCTCATGTTTGAGGCAGGTTTTTTTGGCAACCGATCAAAAGTTTTATTAATCTAATCAAAATAGTTTAAAATAGAGGTGTAAGAATATATCGATACACATGAGTATCGCGATATTGTGTTTTACGATACTGTATCGATTTTTAATGAATCTCTTAAAAATTGAAAGGCCAAAATATATAATCGTTACCCCTGTATCATGATAGTATCATATCACCACATTTTTTATTTAATGTATTGCTGCCTGGTCTCTTTTTAATATTTATTTTTTCAGGCATTTTTGTAGTAACATAATCCAGCCTGAGAAAATGAAGGAAAAACACACTTTTTTTCTATTTAAAATTTCTCATATCTGCAGACTTTGGAGATTTAATATTTGTCTTATGAAACAACAACTAGTTTGGTGAAATTAAAGTATTATTTCTCATGTTTGAGGCAGGTTTTTTTGGCGACCGATCAAAAGTTTTATTAATCTAATCAAAATAGAGGTGTAAGAATATATCGATACACATTGGTATCGCAATATTGTGTTTTACGATACTGTATCGATTTTTAATGAATCTCTTAAAAATTGAAAGTCCAATATATATAATCGTTACCCCTGTATCATGATAGTATCATATCACCACATTTTTATTTAATGTATTGCTGCCTGGTCTCTTTTTAATATTTATTTTTTCAGGCATTTTTGTAGTAACATAATCCAGCCTGAGAAGAAGAAGGAAAAACACACTTTTTTTCTTTTTTAAATTCCCTCATATCTGCAGACTTTGGAGATTTAATATTTTTCTTATGAAACAACAAACTGAAGTGAAATTAAAGCATTATTTCTCATATTTGTGACAGGTTTTTTTTTGGGAGACTCCCTGAAGGACCCTTGTGGTCCCCCCCCCCCCCTCCTCCTGAAGGAGAGCCCTGATTGTGCTCCGGCCATTCATGTCTTGGATGGGAGGAGTTAGAGGAACCAGAGAGAGAGAGAGGGGTCATAACAAAATGTGTGTCCCCGACTAAAGCAGCATTCTTTCCGCCCTGCTCCTGCTCCTGCTCCTGCTCCCGGTCCTGGTCCCGGTCCTGGTCCTGGTCCATCCTGAGTGTCTCTGTGTGAGGAGGTTTTTAAATGGACTCTAAAAGGAGTCAGAGCTGCTTGTGACTGACTGTCCTCTCCAGTCTGAACCGAAGCACAGAGGATGGATGGAAACGTCTCACCGGCTGCTCTCTGCTCGCTCGTCTTCCTCTCCGTCTTCTTGTCATCCTCCTCTTCTGCTGCAGCCTTCCTGCAGCCGTACGACCTGCTGTACGACAATGCGGTGCAGGCGTTTTACAGCAACGACTACAGCGACGTGGTGCGCTACATGGAGGCGGCTCTCAGCAGCTACACTGAGGTCCGGAGCACCCGGGTCCGGTGCCGGCTGCAGTGTCAGGACCAGCATCCCTTTGACGAGACCTACTCGGACCTGCGCTTCTCCGACGTGGTGCTCCGGAGAGCGGCGTGCATGAACGCGTGCATCGAGGAGAAACTGGGCTCTCAGTCTGTGCACAAAGTCAGCGAGGATGTAGTGCAGGACTTCCACAGGAGGATCCCATACAACTACCTGCAGCTGGCTTATCAGAAGGTAAGGTAGGGGGGGAGGGGGTCTGCAGAGTCTAGTAAACACCATGTTGTTCACTTTACCTGTTTATTTGTTTATTTAATTATTTGTTTTGCACAATTTAAGACTATACAACATAACACAAATAAATGATATACAGTGCAGGGAGAGGCAAAAAACCCACTGGGCTTATCTGAAGCCTCCACCTAGAGACAAGATTAATATAAAGAAATAATATGACTATATAATAGTGATAACAAACAATTAGGACAAGATATATATAATAACAACAATAACAATACAGTAAATATATCAAAAAAGACAAGTGTGAGACCTGACCTGAGAGGTCAGCTGCAAAGACAACTGTAGAGAGCTACTGCTGCTCCTTGGGTTTGAATGGGTGTTACCGCTAGTACAATTCAGTATTTGTACACAAAATTGGATATTTACACATAATGTCAGTACCTCACTCCTGTAGGCTACACCAGACATGGATATAGTATTTATTTACAACTCAGAAGTAGAACCTTACCAATCAAATTTTTCAAGGTCCTGATATTGATATTTAAAAGGGACTGTATGTAAGATTTTACACACATTTGATTTCTTTTTTGTGTAGACAGGTTGTAACCCAACTTAAAAAGTCCTTCCGCGACTTTATGGGTTTCCTCTATCAGCCTTTTAAAGGGTCTATTTGTAAGAATCAGAAATGCTTGTTAACGGCGACACCTGTGGCCGTTAAGTCAACGAAAGTCAGCGTCAGGCTTGTGCTCGCTCTAAATAGACATGAGCGAGCATCGCTCAAAACAGTGAGGCGACACACGTCAGCTAAAAGCACAATATCACTCTATATTTCACCTGCTTGGCAGTAATGTTAGCTGACCAGATGAAGGTCTCTCCATGAATCAGTGCTGATCCTAGTGTTGGCTTTTCCTGCCTCAGCCTCCCGACCGCGGCCGGAGGAAACAGGGGAGACATCGGCACCCGGTCGGAGACGTTAACGTCACTCGTTTCGGAGCCCCGTCGCTTCACAAGACGCGGGACACCGACCCGGATTGATTTAACCACGTAAGAAGTTACAAACAGTCCCTTGAAAAAAGTCCTTCCGCAACTTTCTGAGTTTCCTCTATCAGCCTTTTAATGTGAAGAATGCGGCACGTTTTTTTTCCGGGAAAATCCGAGGGATGTGATGTCATACACGCTCGCGAGTGCCTTTATTTTCAGGGCTAACAGTGTGCAACCATAGCTAACGTTCGATTAGAAATTGAGTCCGCTAATGCCAACAAACGACAACTGTCAACTAAGACCAAAACGACCGATTAGTCGACTAAGAGGGGGCAGCCCTACAAAAAATATGTACAAATTTGAGCAAAATAATTGTGCAATGAACATCAAAATGCAGGAATAACATGAATGTACCACATATCTGCCTTTATACTGTATGCTGTATACTGATATATGTGTGATAAGCCAATAATGGCCGCTAATAGTGGCCTGCTGATAACATCAGTCGCACTCTGTGCAGAAACCTAAATAATATACGAGCTAAATCTTTTTATCCTAGTTCTTTAAAAGTTAATATTACATAAACGTGATGTTTTCAGTCAACAGTGTGATGTAACATGCACAACATGTATCACACACATGTCAAAGACTACTATGTTGTTGTTGATATTATAGTTACAGGTAGATGCAGGCCCAGCAGCCCAATCACAGCAGGTTGACTCTACAGATGTCTGTGCACTTGTTTCAGCCGCGCTTTGGTTTTTATGGCTCCTCTGCGTGTGCAGTCAGTGTTATTGTTGAGCAAATGTTTGTGGATTTTTCTATTTTGGCAGCTCTGACTTTGTTCTGTCTCTTTCCTGCTTCATCCACCGTGGTATCAACACTCTCGCTAGATGAGAGAGAGAGAGCGCGGTCAGATGATAGATTCAGTGTGCTTTTTGCATCATTGCAACACACCTAAACTGCCACAACTCCTCGATCTCTACACATTAGAAATCTTTTGTCATTCGCTCTACATTCATACAAATTTCCAGAGCAGCTTTTCCCATGAGCTCCATCCTTTTGGCTGCGACGATGTTGAGCGCTAGGCGTGGGAACAATCCAAGAGACAGATAAAACAGGAGAGCTGGGAGCAAAGCGTAATTGCTGATTCAGACTCTGTGGGCTATATTTGTCCCTGAGGAGCGAGTGATGTGTCTGTCGAATATTTCCCATCAGTTCAGTTTTGTATTTGTAGTATCGCAAATGCATGAACAACTCCCATTTGATGGATATTTTTATCCAACGCTCCTTATTTAGAAAGCGTTGTTATGAATTGATCTATTCATTAGTATTACTGCAGGTTTTTTATTGCGTGTTTTGTGTGGAAGAAAAAACCTGTAACAGGAACTTCCTGAATGTCTCCCAACCTCCTTCCATGCTGACTATTATTTTGGACTTCCGACAGATGAAAAGAGTGGAACTTGAGCTTTACCAACACACAATAAGATGTGTGATTACAACAATGATACAACGATTCCTGCAGGGAAATTGTCTTTCTGCATCCGTCCCTCAGCACTTCGGTCAGGGTCAACTTCAGGACACTTTGGTGGGGGCAGACACTTACAGTTTCAGTGGCTATCATACAGTGGTGACTAAGTTAGTATGTGCAAATAAGTAACTCAGGCAGTTAAAGGGACTGTATGTATGTTTTTACATGTATAAACATTTTAAAATCATTTTTTATTTTTAAGTGTTAACAGGTTGTAACCTAATCTAAAAAAATTACACCTTCTGCGACTTTCTGGATTTCCTCTATCAGCCTGTCAACTTCTTTTAATGTGAAGACTAGAGACAAGGCCGAGACCTGATCTTGAGTACTACAACACTGCCTTCATGTGAGCAAGAGAGTGACATTTTAACCCAGTTGGAGCTCCGTTGGGAAGCTGGCACCACCTCCTCACATGAACCTGAAACCCAGTCGACTTCCACAGTCGCTGACCTTAGACCAGTTCCAAATGCCAGGGTGATGACACGCAGCTTCCACCACTCTGAGGTTGTGGGAAGTTAATCGACCCTGTTACTGTCTGCTGCTGGGTAAATGGTTTCTCCATTTTTGTTCTGAATCAGCATAGAAATACTAATGTGATCCTCTCATAAAAGTGCACGCTTCTGTCTAGACATGAGCACAGACACACGGCCCTTACACACCCAGCTGTAAAAATATGACTAATCTTTTGCGAAAAGAATTACGATTTCTCTAACATCTGTTTGGAGAAGAAGTGGCCCATTTAGTTTTTTCTGTCACGACAATGCAGAAACCGAATGCTCTCACGAATGTTTTAGCGGATCTTGATCTCGGCCTCTGCTGTGTCTCGTGTTGACGTCTTTATGAACTGAGTACATGGCAGCGCATCAAGGCTGAGGGCTCTGATGTTGATCTTACCACAGGTAAGGAGAGGCCGAGCCGGAGTGCTCCCATTGGCCAGGCCGATCAGAGCACAAGACCAGTCAGTGTGTACATATGCACATTAGTATCTGAATGTGTGCAGGCACCGTCACGTGTGTGTTGGTATGGGGGTACTTGGTGGTGTTTGCGAAAATAAATAACATTCCTGCACATTCCAGCGTCACACAGCCTCCTCCTGACAGCCGCTGGCACAATGCTGCCATTGGGCCTGTTAGAAGAGGCTCCACAGTCATCAACTGTTCTCCTCACTCAGGCTGCTGCCTACGTCCTCAGCTCGCCCATCATTTAGCCGGGCAAATATTTTATTTTCCTGTTGTGGTCTGTTTGCTTTTCTAAAAAAAGAGAGACACGCCACCTTTTGCGGGTATTAAAGGGAGACTTCTGTAGCTGCCGCTGGGCTGCTGAACCCTCATGGCCTCCAGTGATCTCTGGCTCTGGCCACGGCTCTCGCTCCCAAATGCAGAGCTATCAAAGGCCCTGAACTACCCTCAGAGGCCAGAAGAGATTCTATCTCTGGCCTCTTTATCCATAAAGAGGATCTATTATGCTCCTTTTCAGGTTCATACTTGTATTCTGCTAGAACATGTTTACATGCTTTAATGTTCAAAAGACGCTTTATTTTTCTCTTACCGGCTGTGCTGCCGCACCTCTTCTCACCCTCTGTCTGAAACGCTCTGTTCTGAATCTGAATATTGGACAGCAACAGGTCCCACTCCTTACAGCATTCTTCCTCGTCCGATCTTCAATTTGTAGGAGCTTTTCATCCATACACTCTGGCTCAAATAAAGACCTCGTCCACATTGTCGAAACCATCTTAACATTCAGCCATGACATTGAAAATCTTTTAGATAACAATAAGCTACACTTTCTGTACTCAAACACAACAAACTCTGCCCGGCTGGCACAATGTAAGTATTACACTAATTCACTGTTGTCTTCCGGCAACACGTCACCTCACCAGGTTTCAGAACGAGACTACTCCTTGAGCGAGACTCTTTCCATAATGTCAGAGCCTGTCATGGCAAAAACAAGCACTTTTAGTGGACGTAAATGACGGTGTCAGCTTGCCCCAATAGCAACTTATTACAGCCCGTGAGCAGCTGCCGTCTACAGCGCTCTCCCTCAATACTGGACCAATTGTCCCTATTAGTCAGTTAGACACAAAAACATGGGAAAATAGGGTTGAAAAATACAGAAGTTACCTTTTTAAAGCTTCGTAATGGGAATTTAAATTAAACTGGATGTTAAAACTGGGTTTCAACATGTACACCTCAAAGTACCAACAAAGCTACATAGTACTTTTATGTAAAACAATCTCACAATCTACAAAACTTCACCTTCTTTACCAAAATAAATTCTTGCGCTGGGTATGACAAATATTGTGTCGCATATATTTATCCATTATTAAACCCCGTGGAGAAATGTCCTCTGCATACGACCCATCCAGATATTTCAGAGCTTGAATGCCCAAGGACGGCTACACACACTCTTGTCATCTAGTGTGTGTATTTGTGCTCATCTCGCAGTACATCTCATATAACCCGGCCATAATGGGGTTTGTTTGACAGCTCGCTTTATAAGACTGCCAACAAATCTATCCTTTTTGATAATGATGTCCCGATGAGTTTGGGACAGCGATTACTAGTAATGAAGGGGGTTGATGATGCTCCATAATGACTTTGTTGACATGCTCAGCATGTGCGCCCAGTTTAACACGACTTCTGAGGCCACATGAGACTTTTGGAGCCATCGGTGTAAATGTAGAGGAACAAGGATTTACAAGCTCCATGCTGAAAGTTGCAAAATGTAATGATTTGACACACACAGGGCATTTCTTCTAATTGCACTGACTAAATGGAGAAGTCTTAGGGAATTTGGGACACATAACTCAACAACTCTCCCATCGTCATTTTGTTATGAGAACTTCCCTGTGTCTCCCAGCACGATGTCAAAAGGCGACAGTGGGTCAGGACGGTCTCTGAAGTCTTCTGGTGTTGTGAGCCTCCTCTGGTATTTTTCTCTTTGAAAGTCATTCATGAATCCACTGTGACTCTGATGATTTGATTACAACACAGCAGGCAGCTCATGGCTCGAGCACAGAGTCTCACTTCCACGTGGTGAGATGAGATCTGCTGGCACGGTTGTGATTAGAGGATCGGCGTGTGTGAAGGGGGGCTGGGAATGACCGCAGCGTTTTGGTACATTCTTGCTGTGATTTGTTTTATCTTCCCGTTCCAGCTTATTGAGAGAAACTGACAGAATTAGCCAAACACAGCAGCATGGAGGCGACATCCAGCTTGAACCCCAGCGAGGAATGCTGGACGAAGGGAACATTTGAGTGCAAAATGAAGAGATTTTGGACAGACGGCGCTCATAATGGTGAACGTTTTATAGATGATGTTATTGTCATCTGCAGCTGATAATAAGGGGATTAAAGGGTTTTGGACAGAGGGAGAGTGATACGCCTTTGGATTGGATAAAGCAAGTAGTAACGCTGCCATTTGCTCAGAGGCAGGCAGGTTGCTCGCCGCCAACTCAGATTTATGTGTTTGATGTCTCGGCGGGGTCGTTTTGCGGTTATCCTATTGGCAAAGTGACAGCGAGCAGGACAGGAAGTAGTGTAGGAGCAGATGACGTAGACGTAGAAAAACATATGCTTGACTGAAGGAAATGAAGACAGTGACTCACAGGTCCATTGAGAGATTGTGATACATAAAGTTGCTCAGCATCTGGGTCATGAAGCGATAATATACTGTGGTAAGTTTTAGCATCTTCAAGTCAATTAAGTGTTTCATTTCATTAGACATGTTGGGACCTGGAGTATCCACTGGTTGCATGGCAACCTCATGATGATGACAAGACTCGAGCGCCTGGCCAAGAAATAGTCCTGCTGCTGCACATAACTCCCCACCACAACATGTTGTTTTCACACTTTAATTTTTGTACAGATTAAACAAATGAGATGCAGCATTTTAATTATTGACCGACACAAGAGTGTTATCAATCTGAACAACTAACAAGAAGCAAGAATGTGAATAAAAGTATTTACAAAAATGTCAAACTATTACTTTAATGTACTGTTTGATTATCTGTCAATATGTCTTAAACTTTCTACAAAACAAAGCTAATATATCTTACCAAAGGAAGCCACCTGATACCACCTGATTAATCGCATCATCATTGTCCATGATTAATCGCAAATAATCGCAAATTTATCGCACATTTTTTATCTGTTAAAAATGTACCTTTTTAAAGGGAGATTTGTCAAAGCATTTAATACTCTTATCAACATGGGAGTGGGCAAATATGCTGCTTTATGCAAATGTATATATATATTTATTGTTGGAAATCAATTAACAACACAAAACAATGACATATTGTCCAGAAAACCCTCACAGGTACTACATTTAGCATAAAAAATATGCTCAAATAATAACATTGCAAACTCAAACCCAACAGGCAACAACAGCTGTCCGTGTGTCAGTGTGCTGACTTGACTATGACTTGCCCCAAACCGAACCGGCTAGTGGTCATAGAGTTTTTATTTTTCAATTTCTGATGTCAGTAGTTACTATGTGGTCCTCGGCCGTGGCGTGGGCCAGCCTGGCCCTCGCAGCCGCAGACAGCCCAGAGCAGAACGCTGCCTGTCAGACTGGACCAATCTAATACATTCAATATTGAAAGGGGATACAAGCGGCCCCTCCCAATTTGGACTGATCCTTGTTTTTGCTGAAATCTGATTCAGTCATTTTCATTGTGAACGTGACGAACTGTGACAGTGGTTGCAGCTCACCTCAGCTTGCCTGGTCGGTCTTGTTTTGATTCAGTAACAAAACGTAACACAAGCGAATAGAGCAATTAAGTTTTTGAGCGGCATTGCGCCCCACAGCTACCAAAGGTGAAGTAGCACTCTGTAGTTCTTCCTTGCCTCCAACGACGGGTCACTGTCACGTCACTGGATGCGGGAAAAACAACAGATTTTGCATGGGGCGCAATGCCGTGGCGACGTGCTCATACAAACTAAGGAGGCAGGGCATCCTTATGTGTCTTGCAGGTTTTCAGCATCATCAGATTGTCTTTATACCATAACAACTGTATTAGTGTTTTGTCAAAAAATGTTCAGTTCGAGCCATCCATCCTCGCATAGAGGCCTCTCAACCTCAAAGTCCTGGGCTGCATTTAAGTCCCTGTACGTCCCTGCTTGCTGGGCAATAAAACATCAAGACAAAAAAGTCTTTATTATTTAAGTATTAAGTATTTAAATTTTCAAGAAAATAAATCATATTGATAAAAAAGAAAAAGTGGGATTGGTAGAGATACGACACTGGATACTGTCTTTAATAAATGTAAATGATCCCCATCACCTTCTCCTCTGCACACACCTGTAGTGCCAACACGCTGCCCTCCTGGCTCTCCTAACCTAGCGTGCAGCGCTGTGCTTTGCCCAGACGGCCAGACATTGTGGCACTTGGCTGTGCCAAAGGCCTTCTGCATGACTGGGTTTGAGCGGATAACGCACTACAGGAATGTGGGGGCACGCTGTGGCGTAACACACCGATATTGTTCTCGCCCTGATTAACAATTAAACGGCTGCAGGAGAGGAGGCGGCGGGAGGCTGATGGGTCACTGCAGTGGTTTGTGAGCTGGGACGAGGCAGCAGGTTGTGGAGAGCTGGCTCGGAGGTGACTGTCGAGAGCTGGCGTCTGTGAATGTGTTACTGAGGCCGAACAGGACGGCAATCAGAACATGTTTGATTCAAGTTCCAAACTTTGATTAATTGAGGAATGTTTATCACAGTGACAGCATTTTGATCACAGTGTATTCTCAATTTATGGAAGATCAGAATATCGCGTGTCACATAAAAAGGGAGGATTTGGACCCAGATTCACTTTCTTGATCCAACCAGCTGGAGAACAGCGTTTAGATATACGTATATGTGCGTGTGTCTGTCTGTATGTCAGTAACTGAAGCTTTTGAAGCACGGACAGATTCATTTTGTGTGTGTGTGTGTGTGTGTCTGTGTGTGTATGAATTCTTTCTATTTGTTGATTACCAGTCTGGCCAAAGACTCCCGGGTGTCTGAGTGGAGAAATCAGGGCTGGGATGGAAAAAACAGAGTTTGCCAGGCATCTGTTCAGCTTCACTAGTGACTTGAACTATGTGTTGGCTGCTGTGGGGGTGCAAGCAGAGAAACCGCTTCTATCTGTCATGTTATCTTCTACACAGCAGGACACGATCACTTTTTCTTTTCCATCACATCATTAAAAAGCACAAAATATTTATCAGAGTCAAGAGTAACGCCCACACAGTACACACGAACTGAGACAAAATGTGTTTTCCTTTGCTGACTTTCCGGGAAAAATACTCAAGTCAACTTTGGTCCGTTTTCGAGGATGTACTGCTTCTGACAAACAGTTCGACTTATTCATACACTGTAAACCTAGCTTTTAAAATAGGAGCGATAGAAAGGGCCACTGTACACTGACTAGTGGTGTTGTTAATTTTCTTTTTTCCAAAATGTTTGTTCACCTGAAGCCAGTAGCCAGGTCAGGAACTATTCTGAGTGTGACTAAACACACATTCGGCCTTGACAGAACTGTTGGCACATATTTAAGCTTTTAGTCTACACAAAGAATAAAATGTTCCACAGGTTTTCTGAAGTATATCCTATATCCACCTCACAGCCTGTTCCACACAACCGTGAGCTATAAATTGTGCTAACGTCTCGGGTTGCTTCTGTCCTCAGCAGATCATTTCTAGGAAGGGGAGAGCTGTGGGCTTCGGGGTGGAAACCACAAAGAGGTTAGAGGGTACAGGAAGTCAAATCTGATGTGGAAAATTAAGTTTTCTATGTTAGCAGTTTCATTTTAAGTTAAAGTAAAGAAGATGTTTATCATTTTGTCTTTCAATAGCTTCAAAGTACACAGTATATTTAATAAATATTGAATCAGCGGTGCACAGTCATGTATTGAAGTGAGAGCTGCTCTGTTTAATTGGTAACATTTCTGTCCTCTATGGCAGAGGGGTTTGTGGTATTTGGTATGTGGTCCCAGCAGCAGGGAGCCTAGCAGGGTCACATGTCTCTTTTGCCCCTTTTTCCACTGGCTTGGTGAGGCACACATTCGTGATCACATGATGTGATTGTATGCATTTCCACTGCGCCCTCACAGCAGGGGGATCTGATATTGATCTGATGTTATGATTCTGCTTGGTAGCCGGGCCAAACAAGAACAGTCTGCACTCTCAACTGAGCTGTGCAGGCGGTTCTCATCCATGTTTGTAGCGATATGAAATGTAATGCACTGTTATTTGTATATATCCTACAAAATCAGTTTGTATGTAATCCGCATTATCGGGAGGTATAAAGAGACACAAACGCTGTGTAGGGAGGAGGTCGGGGTGGACGGGTGGGTCAAAAAACACCAGACATTCGCCCAGGAGACCGATGTTCGTACCCGTGTGGAAGAAGTCAATGTTTATCATGTAACTTCTGTACCTAATTTACACCACTTTCATAGATATTTTAACCCAAACCATGACATTTCCTAACCCTAACTAAGACGTTTTGTTGCCTAAACTTAACCAAGTTGTTTCCTGTGAAGACGGAAGTTTATTTTAAAAAGACTGTGCATGTGAATTAAATAGTAAAAAATAAACTATTCCCCATTTTTTCTGGGGACCCCCTGCAACTCCCTCAAGGGCCCCTGGTTGAGAACCACTGTGTTTGATAACTCTATAGCTGATTCCAGCTTCTCAAATGTAAATTATTGTAGGCTTTCAATGCTAGTAAATCTAATATCTTTGGGTTTTGGGCTTTTACAAGCTACATGAAAACACCACCCTGGGTTGGGGAAACTGTGAGGAGCATTCTTTACTATTTTCGGACATTTGGACCAATCATTGAATTGATTAAACAAAAAAATATTCTGCAGATTAATCAATCAAATCATTTCTTTTAATATATAACAAGAACCTACAGAGGAAAATTAGCCATTTGGCTAAATCCAATACATTTACATAAGTTTGATGTTAATTAATGTGCATTGTCCCTGATAAATAAATCAATTAAAGTAAATTAAATTTACCACGTCTTCTTTACAAAGACCAAGATTGTCAGTCTTATTATGGAACCTGTGCCAAATCATCTGGTACTCCTCAGAAGTGAGACTCATTCATCTTTTGAGGGCAGTTTGTTTGCCTTTTTGACCCCACAGCTGTTTCCTGTAAAATTCAATTAGAAGCGTTGATTGTTTATCCAGGCGCTCTCCGCTGTCGTCGGCCTGCAGGGCGATGGTCCCAGGGTGACTCTGTTGTAAGTGTGAGCTTATGTGGCACTGTTTATATGTGTGTACTATATGTGTGTTTTAGTATGTGTGATAAACTAAGATATGTAGTTGAATATCAGAATGTGTCGGGCCTGAGATGCAGCCTCCTTCTGTCTTGTGTTAGAAATGTTCCAGTGCAGATGTCTTTATTTCACACCATGAAAAGACAACACTACAGCTAGCTGATTCCACCCTCTACACACCACCAAGTTAAGTTTGACAGCTGGCATAGAGAAAGGGGACTATTTCCAATTTACACACACCCCTATTCCTCCCTCCTACCTACGACTGCCAAAGAATAATTCATCTTAGCGGTGCATAACGCCAGGATTTCCAACTATTATCCCCTGCCGCTATGCGACCTGCTTATCTTTGTTGTTAGATCTCAGCAACCCCTCTCCCCGAGAGCTTTTTCTCTGCAGGGAAACAGGTAGTATTACACCTATTAAGAAGGCAGGAGAGAGTGGTTTTCATGATCCCATGTTGACCTGACCCCTGGCCGACACTGACCTCGCAGCAGCGTGTCCACATCTGGTTCAGATCTCTGCGAATTACAGCTAATAACAGTGCTAAACAGCGTTAGACACAAGGAGCCAGGCTTATCTACTTTATCAAAGTAGTGTGGAGAAAGTGAAGTTGAGGCTGAAATGTGCTCTAAGGCGCTTTTCAGTCATTTTCTTGTCATCTTTATCCAGTAAGAGGTCCTTCTGAGTGGCTCAGGTAATGAGACAATGAGGTCATGGCTCTCAGCATACTGCTGGTCTGAATATTTGGGGTCAGCCCTCTATCAGCTGTATGAATGACTTATCTAAACACAGTGGCCTTTATTTCACAGAGCTGCTATATAGCCTCAACCTGGCTCTTGATTATTGTGCATTATCCATGCTGCTTGAATTGAACTAAGACAGTTATTTAGAGAAAAATAATTCATCCGTTTCTGAAATAAATCCCTTAAATCCCCCAAGAAAGCTGAAAGTAGTTTTGGACTGCCGACACGTGGATGTGTCATATCTCATGGCTGCCAGAGATCGTGATCAAAGAGGAAAATAACACAGAGAGTGTGTATGTGTTGATCTTCTCTCATAAGAGTCAAATGTCCTTAAAAGATCTTTGCAGTAAATTTAGGACTTGCCCCGAGCAGCAGGAGTATATCATCTGCAAAGAGTTAAAGTGAGGTCAGTTCTGCTTCATCTCCTGCTGGCTCATACAGCAAGGTTTTAAGATAAGCTGAATTGATTAATAGGACAGAAAGTGAGACAGGATTTACTCAGGACTGAAAGTCCTTGACAGCTTTTTGGATTGGAAAATATAAGCATTCAAAACAAATTAATCATTTGTCTAATAGAGTTAGAACCCATCTGCTCGAAGCAGCGCTGCAACAAGTTATTATCCGAATCTAACAGTATTTCTGGTTATTAGTAATTGACTTGCCAGCTTAAACCTGCATTAACATGGAAACAAGCTGTGAATGCAACACCATGTTGTCAATTTATTAGCATACAGTTCCCTATTTACATATCCAGCAGTCACTGAGCAACATTATCATTAATTATGAGTCATGTTTATGTCCTCATGAAGTCTAATATTTACCCTCCTTTTAGCTCTGTTTTGGTCTCCACCAACTCCTGGGAGAAATATCTGACTCTATAGCTGCTAAATGTTCCACTATGTTCACCAGCTTATCACAAACTGTATCTGTCTGCTGTTTGGTGCTGAGCAGGTAGTGTTCAGTGGGTTTTTAGAGCTTTTTTTTTTTTAAAACTTTAAACAGTGGCCTGCTACCACCGAAAAGCAGTGACCACTGCTCTCGTAGTGAAGCCAATGCAGAAGTGCCATAAACTTGCATTCTTTATAATAGCCAGCAGGGGGCGACTCCTCTGGTTGCAGAAAGAAGTCTGATTGTATAGAAGTCTATGAGAAAATGAGCCTACTTCTCACTTGATTTATTACCTCAGTAAACATTGTAAACATGAGTTTATGGTCTCAATCGCTAGTTTCAAGTCTTCTTCAACACAGCATGATGTTCATTTAGTAAATTATGGTCCCATTTAGAGTCAATTAGACCATAAAGCAGGGTATGCTTTAGGGCGTGGCTACCTTGTGATTGACAGGTCACTACCACGGCATTGTTCAGTCTGGGAGTTGTCCACGTTTTCGTCTTAGAACTTTAACCCTTTCAGTGTTTTCAGTTCATGAAAGTCAATTATAACCTTTTTGGTCGTCTGAAAATGTCTTATTCAGCGTTTGGTTGTACTTAGCTCCACCCTTTCGTGTCACTTGTGGTTGCAAAAACCAAAATGGCGACAGCCAAAATGCCGAACTTGAGGCTTCAAAACAGCAGTGCACAAATCAGTGGGTGCCATCACGGTGACTACGTCCACTTCTTATATGTATACAGTCTGTGTATGAGAGCGGTGAGAGTGAATCCAAACAGTTCAGTTGCCGGCTGTAAAATCAAAACAATGACCTGAGAAAGCTAAAGCTATTAATTCTCACAGGGTTTGTCACTACAAGCGACACCTTTAACATCCAAGTAGTCACATTATCCATTGTCATTATGAAAATATTGATTATAGATGCTTTTAGAAGAAGTTGTAATGTTGCTCACATTACATTTTCATCGTCCTGTCAGTTCACTGAAAAAACTTCAAACTAACTTTAGAACAGCTGCTATTTAGCAGTTAAAGAGCCCCATGCTAACATTTGGCATTCAAAGTAGCGTACATATACAAAATTAAACTCACATTATGTTTTAGTGGTAGTTTGTGCTCTGTGTCTTGCCCAGAACTGTAACAGCACAGTTTGAAAATGCCGTGTGTATTTTTAAGTGTTGCCAAATGAATGTTTTGATGAATACACAGAGAAAAACAACCCCCTTGGCTCCAACCCTGATAAGCATTGACCGAAATTGCAGGATATACAAACAAATCATGGTTTTATGGCTCCTCTATGTGGTAAAAAAAGGATTTTCCTTCCTTGTACGTAATCTTTTTACAAGACTTGCATCCTCTTCTAGGGGATAAGAATCACTGCACTGTTGATTAAAAGCTTTAATTACAGCTTACAGCTCTGGCCACACCTGAATCAGAGATGCCAGTTGAAGTGTTTCATGTTTGGCAGAGTCAAATGATTTGTGATTAGAAAGTTCTTTTCCATCCAAAAGTATATATTGATTATATCTGACATGTTGCACCACTTTAGGTCCGCTTATGTCTTCAAAAATGAGCTGCAACCATGGGTTTATTCATTATGTAAGTAACAAATACACCTTTAGACATTCAGGATGATGTAAAATGGTTTACTCATAAAGGCCCATCCTGAACTACGCCTGTTTAAATCCCTGAAGGCTGCCGTCAGCTAACGCTACGTGTCCAAGTTGCAATTTATTTTACAGCAGAGTTTTACTGTTGGCTTCTGCTTGAGGCTAGTGTTTGTGTTCAGCCACGTTTGCCAATGTAGTAATGAGTCATTAAAGTGAGGATTTGGAAGTTTATGAAAAGCGTTCAGAGGACTGTGATGTCACCCAGCGGGTGAGCCCCCGCAAAGAATGTAACCCTTTTGGCTCCAGTTATGATTTTGAGAGAAAACAACCTACGCGCTGCCACTTCGAGACGAATTACCCCATGACCACATGCACTCAATACAGAGGGAAGGCATCCGTCTTCTTGAATGTCTACATGCAGAAGTAATCATTTAACTTGTGGAGACAGAGGAATACGGGAAAATAAACTCTTCCGCCTGCTGAAATCATAAACATTGTGACACAGCCAAGGCCAGACACCCGTTCAGTTCAGACTTCTAGGAAGTTCACAGACGGTTTGGTGTTCATGCAGAGGGTATCCAATGTCATCCTGATTATTGTCTGCTTTGTATAATAGTGTGGCATGTTGACAATAATTTATCGTTTTGTCCTTGAAGCGGTTTTGTTGTACTGTCTCTGGTTCCTGTTTGCTAAAGCTTTGTTGTTTTAGTTGTGGTGGAAATCACTGTTCATTAAAGAGGCCTTCAGAAAGAAAGGAATGATGTGCATAATATAAACAAAGAAGAAGATAGTTAATTGTTTTACTCACTCCTTGCTTTCATTTTTGTGTTTAGTGACGAGTTGTATGTTAAGTTTATGATTCTTATAGCCTGAATTTTAGTCCTACTGTATATTAGTATTGAACACATTTTTTAGCAAATATGCTGATTTATCCAGCAATTGTGTGTCATGGTGTGACGAGTCCAATGTCCAGCTAAAGGCAGAGATGCTCACTAGTTATTTTTTGCAAGTCCAAGTCAAGTCTCAGTCAAGTCTCAAGTCTTTGAGGGGCAAGTCCAAGTCAAGTCTCGGGTCTTTAAGCTAGTGTCCAAGTCAAGTCTCAAGTCTTTGAGGGGCTGGTCCAAGTCAAGTCTCAAGTCTTTGAGGGGCAAGTCCAAGTCAAGTCTCAAGTCTTTAAGCTAGTGTCCAAGTCAAGTCTCAGGTCTTTGAGGGGCAAGGCAAGTTTATTTATATAGCACATTTCAGCAACAAGGGAATTCAAAGCGCTTTACATAAAACATTAAAACACATTATAAAATATTAAATTAGTGACCTAAACAATCCCCTAAACAGCAAACTGTGGGTTCCTCACTCTACATCAGTCCATCTTAGGCAAGTCCAAGTCAAGTCTCAAGTCACTGTGTGTGCTACTTAAGAGCGACTTGAGTCCATGTCCCAAGTCCAATTCCCCATCTCAGACTAAAGGTAGCAAAAGATTCCAGCCCTATAATGACTGAGGGTGAGGACAGTCAAGCTGGGGGAACACTACAAATATTTGGCTGCTGTTCAGGAGAAAAAAACTATTTTGATTTTAATATACATGACATTTAAACAAGGGCAGCTGCGTTTTTTTCCTGCTTTGTCAGCTCTGATTTATAGGAATTTAATAGAAACAGGATTACCATCTTTTATTGTTGTCTGGTATGGAAATTTTAGCATGGCCGGTAAAATAAGCTCGACAGGCTTCTTAAATTAGCAGCAAAATACTGTGAGGTATTTACAGAATGTGAGTCCTGTGGAAGGTCGTCCTAGACGGTCCTGTCCAGCTCTGTTTTGAACGTCTGCCATCAGGCCGCTCCTGTGGGTCAATAATGCTCAACATGGAATAGCTCATGCACATTAAAAGCTGCCCTCTAACTCCTTTCGCACTGTGAAATTTCCACTTGCACATGTATTTGCATGATATTCTTCCTCACTTTTCATCTTATCTTCCGATCTGTGATCTTTTACTACCTTCCAGTTTGGTGTGTTTGTTTGTTTAGCTACTGTTGGACTTGTCGGGGAGTTGTTAAAACCTGCTGGTACATTTCCTCTCTGGGACAATTCAGATGGACCTGATAAGACATGACTTTCACTTGAGTTTTAGACTTGAATCTGTGTTAATATTTACTTAGTTACTTCTTCTTAGTAACTGGTCTAATGAGTATTATCAATATTATTGTATCACACTGTCAGATCATGGTGATGTAATGTTTATACTTGGAGATAGGGGTTGTAACACTGTGTTTATTGTTGCTAAGTGCAATCATAGATGCTTATCATAGAGAGTAAACAGTTGATACTAAGTTAATTATATTAACACTGGCCAAGTTTATACTAAAGTCCACTGACTCCATGATAAAACTCTTAAGTGTTATCTTGTAATAATAATCAAACCACTGCATTCCAAACTGATGATGAACTTTTATTATCTTTATTGGCACAGACTTCCAAATACAAAATGTGGCAGGCAACATCCACCATTGTGTCTTCTTAAAAGATAGCACTATTGTGTTAATAGGGATGTTAAAGGTACAGTGTGTAGGATTTGGCAACATCTAGTGGTTTGGTTGCAGATTGCAACCAACTGAGTACCCCTCAGCTCACTCCTCCATTTACAAGACTGCGGTAACGTGAGCCGCAGAGTGCAAAACCGTGGTATTGCCGTTCACCTTGCTCGGAGGCCTTCCTTACCATAACAACACTACTGTAGGCAGCCCAGTCGCACAGAAGTTTGTGAAATAGTCTCGTAAGTTACAGCACTTCTGGTGTTATTAACCCAAACCGCAATCTTTTCCGAAACCTAACTAAGTTGTTTTATTTTGAAAGGACTGGAGCGGAAATTGACACGTGCGTCAAGTGTTGGTGGATCTTCGTAGGAAAACGCACAAAAAGTACGTGGTTGAAAGTCGTGCTGAGCATCACGAAAGAAAATGGAAATTTGTGTCTATGTACATGAATCAAATAGATTAAATTTTGTGACTATTTCACGAACTGCCGTGAGACTGTGTTGCTTTAGGAGCAATGGAAGTCAGACGGCGGCTGGCGGTACCACGGTTTTGCACTCTGGGGCTCACGTTACCGCAGTTTCACAAGCGTGTCGGAGACTACGGTGGCCTTGAGGTACAGTAAAAAAGGCGAAAGGCTCTCTCTAGAGCCAGTGTTTGGTTTGTCCGTTCTGGGCTACTGTAGAAACATGGTGGGCAACATGGCGGACTCCATGAAGAGGACCCGCTCCCTATGTAGATGATGTATATGAAGGGCTCATTCTAAGCTAATGAAAACACAACAATTCTTAGTTTCAGGTGATTATACACTAATGAAAACATATTTATGAATATTATATTCCGTTTTTGCTGATAGATCCCCGATATGTTACACACTGTTCCTTTTAAGTGGTGCAGCAGATCGCGTAGCTTCCTCTCTTCAGTACACGTGAGTTGAGATACATTAGTCGGAGTACTGTACATTTTCCTGTGGAAAGGTTATAGAGCTGAGGTGCTGACGCATTAGAAATCCACATGACTGATATTTCCTTTCATGTTGCTTTACTGGCAAACCCCAAACTCTTGTAAAGTTAGACCCAAATGTTTGCTTTTAATGGTCTAAATAAAGCTGTGCGTGGTAGTTAAAGTGGCTTTAGTTAATTATAGGTGTTAAGGTCTAAGAATATCTCACATGTTTATGGCATATGTTTGCAAGGGTGGGATGTTTTTTCCTTGGCGCTGCTGAAAAAAAATCATAAACTGTGTATTGTAATTAAATAAATTCCTCACTTTACCTGCGGTTAACACAAACTGAACCACATCTAATTAAGATGTTGAATGCCAACAGTGTTGAGAAACATGTTTGCCATTCTTTTGTTACTACTTCCTCACAGAAAAGGCTGCTAATGAATTAAACCCGGTGCAGTAGCTCTCACCTTGTGGGCTTGTTTCTAAGCAGCAGCAGGGATACAAACAGAGCCAATGAGAGGCTGCCCTGTGGTTTGGTGGCTCGTAGCATCTCTTCACCAAAGAGGAATTTTTACATGGTTTGGGCAGAAAGCTAAATCTGACTGTGTCATTCTGAGGAAATGAGCGGTTAATTCCCCAAGAGTCTATGGATTGAGACTAGAGAGATGAATATGACTCTCTGTACACTGGGGCCATTGTAGAGTTGTAACTGCTTCATGACATCATGTAGATGTTGGACAGTAAACAACTATTCTTTGTCATACACAGTTTGAGTGGGAAAATGTTGCTACGGGTTATTAGAATAGTGTAGTTTCTCTGAAGTGAAGTTTTATTGGTTTTACTACTGGCAGTATGTCATTTTATCTTGACGGCTTTTATTAAACATCAGACCACAGCTGGCTCTAGTTTGACCTTCTGTCATGAAACACCAGATCATCTTCATCAAGGGATCTTCTCAAATATCTCAACAAATCAGTTTTTTAATGCCAGAATCAATATATTTGCTTCTTTTGAGTCTATGCGGAGGTAGAGGGAAGTTACCGCTTTTATTGTTGTAGTCTGAGTAACGTGATGTCCGTTCCGAATCCGTCAGCCAAAACAAACCGCAGTCAGCCGCAGCGAGTCGAAACAGGAAAGTAGAAAACTGCGGATGGTCCACGTGGATACGGACCTGCACCCTCACATTTTAAATCCAAAGTGATAAACACTACACATAAAGTTAAGTACGGAAACACTTTGGGTTTCACACATTAACAGGAAAAGCAGAGCTATACATCATGGCTAAAGCTGCATGTTAACTCTGTCATGGACAGGAAACGTTATCGTATTACGGTAACGTGCGGTCAAGCCAGCCGTCGCCCTCAACTGTAGAGTACCCATATACTGACATTTATTTTAAATGCATTCAAACTCCCCCGATGGAGCTGACCATGGATATATAAAGAGACCGGAGCAATGGACTTGGCAAAGTTAGCGGAAGTATAGACGCGTGACTACGTCCGGTTTTCAAAATAAGGTGTTAACAAAGGGAGCTGTATATATAAAATACATATATGGAAATAAGATTGATTGGATTATATTCACCAGAAGTATAAAACATCTCATGTCCGTTGTACATTTAAAAGAAAATACCACTAAATTGTGAGGGAAATGTTTTTATTCTATGATTTTTTTGGTTGCTGGAAAAAATGCAATAAAAAATGCCAATATATTTGACTTCAGGACATCTCTGACTACATGCATGCTGAAAATCCAAACCTTTTTTACTGTATTAATTTAGATATTTTCCTAAGTAAATGTCCCTAGAAGTGTATTATTCAACTTTTTCCCATGGTCCAGTGTTAAAAAAGTTAATAATAATAGCAATAGATTGTAATATCGATTTGCAATACTTGTAGAATCGCAATACATAAAAATTGCAATACATATCGAATCGGTAGATATGTGTATCGTCCCAGCCCCAGTATGAAGCAGCCTCCTCATCCTCTGTACCTCCTCACTCTTTGAGTCCTGTGTGGGCCTGTACTCACACTGGCCAACAATAATAACACAGCCCTTTTTGTCCTCTCACTTGCCGGGTGCAGTGTGGTTTTCAGTAACGTGTAGACATGTCATACATACTGTACACACTGAGGCCTCCGTGTTTCATGTTTTCCATGAGCTGCTTGCCTCTACTGTACAGCACGGCTGTGGTTTATGGCCCAGGCGGTAAGGTTTTAGTGCACCGTCAGCCTGTAGGAGGCTTCAGCTCGGGCTGCACGTGTGGTGCGAGAGGCATAGCCGAGAGGCTCAGTAATGGGATGCACAGGCGCTGACTTTGCCTCAGACGTCGCATCGCTGCCAGGATGAGCTCATGTGAATTAGTGGTGCTACAATAGAATTTTAAATGTGGAATGAATGATGCATATTGTGAAATCAGTTTTTCCACAATGAATTTTGTCTCTTCTTAATAATACAGGTGTTCCACCTTCACACCGAACATGTCTGAACAGAATTACTCCAACTCTGGAGCAGTTATTGCTTTAGTTCAGTATGTGTGAGTGGATATGAACACAAAACTAATGAGGCACCAAACTGTATCAAGATGTTTGTGACTCTTACTGTCAGTCCTGTTCAAACAAAATAAGTGTAATTCAGAACCAACCAACATGCTTTTATGGGAAGGTATAAAGAGTGTTATAGCACAACCATAACTAGATATTTGAGGCTGAAACTAATATTGATCGCTGAGACAATATGGTGATGATACTGTATATAAGCTAAGCCACAATATCACTATACTTCACCTGCTTGGCAGTAATGTTAGCTGACCAGACGAAGGTCTCTCCATGAATCACTGCTGATCCTAGTGTTATCTTTTCCTGCCTCAGCCTCCCGACCGCGGTCAGAGGGAACAGGGGAGACTCCGGAGTTTTGGTCGGGGACGATAACGTTTCTCGCTGCGGAGCCCCGTCACTTCACAAGACACGGGAAATCTCTGTTGGTCTGGAGGAGCTGCAGCATTTATTTCTGCACAAACGTCCACTGTACATTCACTAGATATTCTCAGAGCTACTAACTCTCCTGCAGTGTATATTGTGCGCGTATAAACGTGAGAGTGGAGCAAAATAGCGAGAACGAGCGCGGCGTGTGAGTGAAGGCAAGCAGGCAGGCAGGCAAGCAGGCAGAGGAGCAGAGACTCCGGCCCTGGAGACCAAAGCTACAGTCTCCCCCGCGTCCAACGACTGCAGCCAACACTGTTTTGCAAGACGGGCTTCACTAGATATAACTTTGTGGTTTTGGTGCTTCCGTGTCGTTTGTGTTGGACTCTTGTCTGAACAGTGTATCCACAGGCGAGCGCGCATGGGACACCGACCCGGATTGATTTATACGTGTAAGAAGTTACAAACAGTCCCCTTTAAGCTACAGAATGATTTAAAATCCCTAAAAAAAAAACAAATAATAGACCCGCCCTTTAATTAGTTTTTTTTAAGAACTGTGACCAAGATACATAATGAGCAGGACATTTTACAGTTGAAACATAAACTTAGGTGGACAAACTATGCGATGACGGCACTTTTTCTGAATTACTTTTTGAATTGCTATACTTTAAAAGTTGATACTGGTCCGGCCAATTCATTGGTGTAGCTCTAAAAGAGATGGTTGTTCATGTTTGAAGCATTACAACGAGGTCAGACCACATTCTGGTCTGTTGTTCATATTCAGCTATGTCCTCTGGTGTTGTTTAAGTGGTACGAACCGTGACAGTGGATACTCTGTCATAATATCCAGTGCCTGAAGATGAGGTATTAGCTGTGGAATGGAAAGGGCTTCTGTGCGTATTGGTACAGATCTCTTATTGTCTCTCTAGTTAAAATGGATCACCAGTGTCAGAGTGAAGTATTTGGGGAAAATAACCCTGTGTGTGTGTTTTCAATCATGGTTGCTTGTCTCTAGATCACCCTCACCGTTGCTCTAACTTCACATCTATGCCCTGAGGCAAACACACATTCCTAGATCATCTGAATAACTAAGACAATGGTTGCTTTCTAGTGCATCTGCCTCTGTTATGTAAGAAGAAAAACACCAGAGTACTTTGTCACTTTCACTCACCTGCTTGAGATTAAAAGGTAAATGTTTGAAGGTCTCAGTACCACCACTTACAGCTGTCACGGCTTAGTGTAGAAATTTACACTCAAAACAACACTTTATCCTTGGTTATCCTGCTCGCCTTAGAAACACTACAGTACGTATAATTTACTGCTTTACAAGCGGATTATTCCAACACTTTGTTTGCACATACCTTTGTGGATTGTTCAGTAAAAGTTTAGGCACATACCACCCCATGATGTATAATTTATGGATTGTGTTTCGGGAATCACCCCTATTTTGTAAGCATGTTATTATGATGTTTTCAGCCGCTAACACATCCATTATAGCGTCTGTACCTCCTCAGGCTATCAGAAACATCAAGTGAGTCTCTTTTTCCAATGACGTGATGGTAAAGAAAGTGAAGCTTGGGTTTTATAACTGTGATTATTTCATTTTCTGCCTGTTTCCAGCTATTACTCTTCCTCACAGCGCCGTACTTAATACAGATCACAGCAAATTCCTGGCATCGCAGCCCCACAATAAAACCCAAACAAAAGAGCTGTCATTTGGAATATTGTGTCTGTGGATTGCGGTCTGCAGCTAATGAAGTTAATGGAAACAGCAGTTGTGGCTTAAGTGTTGGATGCCGTGTCGCATATCTGTCCCTGGTGGACGGAGGCAGGAAGATGAGACGAGGGAAGATGTGGCTGGTTTCAGTCTCAGGGGCTCCGTACGAGCCAGCTGTGAACGGGGAGGAAATGAGGTCAGCCCCCACTCAGGGAGTCACATTGTTGGAACTGCCCACACCAATAAATGACGATGCATTTCTACAGCTCTTTTCATCATCCCCCTATATTTACATACATCTTTACGGGACACTGGTTGTCGAGCAGAAGAGTTCAAGTCGTAATAGAAGATGTGGTGGTCGAGCTCTCCAGAAAGCTTTTGTTTTTCGCAGGTCTGGAGGAGTTTTCCCCCTCCAGATTGCCGGGGATTTCCTCTCCTCCCCCGGGGACATCCTGTTATCTGAGCTGTGACTCAGTGGAAAAACCTGCTTTCATTGACTGGACCTTTTCTCTCCTCTAGATTACTACATTTAATCGATGTAGGCCATTTTTTCTAATCTGAAACTCCATTTTGCAGCATTGTACTTCACATTAT
Organism: Sebastes umbrosus; assembly: GCF_015220745.1. Classification (NCBI taxonomy): domain Eukaryota; kingdom Metazoa; phylum Chordata; class Actinopteri; order Perciformes; family Sebastidae; genus Sebastes; species Sebastes umbrosus. The sequence continues at coordinate 14,634,714 of NC_051273.1, forward strand.
TTAATCAGTTTAGGGAATATAACCACGAAGGTCTTCAATTGATATTCATGAAAGGAAACGAACCAGAAATCAATCATTCTCTCCTATAACTTTAGCAGCTGTGTGTGGGATGACTCAGGTCTGGACAATAGGAAATTAATATAACAGCTCAACTCTAAAACGTCTTTTAGAGGAAGGAAAAACTGAGTTGTGAAACCATTTTGTGTGGTTCAAGAATGTATGAGAGGGTTGAAAATTCAAAGTTCATTTCCATCCATCCATTTTCCTCTTATCCGGGTCTCGGGGGCAGCAGGCTAAGCAGGATATTCCAGACGTCAAAGTTTATCTGTTCTGACCAAATCGTTTTTATGAACATACTGTATAAAGGACATAAAAAGATTTTAGGTAAGGTAGTGCAACAACACTAGGACTCGAACCACCAGCTCAACTTTGCAGTAGTTAAAGAATATTAAAGTGAGCAAACTTGGCACTAGGGATGCCAGTCGGTCCAACATCTGACGCCCCAATCAATTGGATGACATCATTTGTCTTTGCCTCCCAAACCGTTCATTCAAAATCACTGTTCAAAAATGAATCAGTTTCATGATGTGGCAGCGCTCTGGCTAAGGTTTGGTTTGGTATAGGCAAAGTTCAGGGTTTGAGTTAACATAATTACTTTGTTATGGTTAAAGAAATACTGTGGTTTGGGTTAAAACAACTATTTGGTTATGGTTTATGGAGCTTCATCGTCATGGTGACAATAATAAACACATGGTTATGGTTAGGGAAAGATCGTTGTCATGCTTAAAAAAAACAGCGCTGGCTGTTGGTAGGAAACGGGAAACAAACAGCGATGTTAAAGTCAACGGGCAACCTCCGATTCTGAGAAGTGAGTTGTCTGTGTTTTTGTCTTACAACTTTAACCCTTTCACAGTGTGTTTTCAGTTCAGGAAAGTTAATATCAACATTTTGGTCGCCTGAAAACGTCTTATTCAGCGATCGGTTGTACTTAGCTCAACTCTCTCGTGTCACATCTGGCTGCAAAAAAACAAGATGGCGACAGCCAAAATGCCATCCACTAATAACATATAGTCTTTGTTTAAAGTCCAACATTTTGTTGACCCAACTACCTATCCCGACCTCTTCCTTACATGAACTCTATAACGTCACCTGACTTCCTCCTTTCCTCCCGTCATAATCTCTACAGCCATTAGAGGGCTTTGTCACTTTAACATAATCATATGTAGTTTTGGCGTGCTTGCTGAAACGACTGATGCTGTCGTTGTTGTTGGGAAGGCGGTCTCGTCAATCTTTGATCCAGACTGATGATGACACCTAATGGTATTGGTCCTTTGACTTTTCATCTGAAGGAATTCCCCTCAGGGAATCGTCACCTTCATGCGTGTTGGTTTATCTTCTAGGCAGCTGCAAGCTCAGAGTTAAAATCATAAAAGATTGCAAATTAGGTTAAATCAGTATCAATTTATTCCGCAGATATATTCATCAAAGTTGCAAAGAGTTATTACAGAAGTTCTGGATTCATCAATGTGTCCCTGATAACATGTAATACAGTTTTCAGTTCGCAGTGAATGAACCCCGAGCTTTTCTTTACATTTGCTTTTATACACAGCAACAAGCATTCTCTGAAGAGGGCAGAGTTTTGATCCGTCTTAGTACTTTTCCACAATATCACTGTAGTACTTTTCCACAATATCTGACCTTCCTATTATCTGACTCCATCCTTAGACAACGCTGTCTACTGGTCATATCATTCTGTCCTCTCCCCCCTATCTGTTTCTTCCCTAAGGCTGAGTCCTTGAGACTGTTCTATCTACACAAAAATATGTTTATGCCGTCTCACCCTTGAGACTCTGCACGAGACGTCCCTCAGACGCCACAGTATTCATCTTCTAATTCTAGTCTAAACATCTTCAACCCACTGAACTCGTAACATAATAGTTTAAGCATTTGCCATATTATTCTTCATGATATATTTCCAACAGACCCTCTTTTGAACTTGTCTAAGTTCACTTCACAGAAATATATGACATGAGGTTCAAGTCATTCCCGCCCTCTGAATCGGGGTCGGTGTCACGGTATTCTAAATTAAGCCTTTCTACCCCTTCTTCCGCTGTGTGCATGCTCATCTGATAAGCAGGTGGGTTGTCAGGCTGTCTCTTTTCTATAGCAGTAATTATTACTCTCTCACTGAGATGACGAATACATGGAATGCAACAACAACCACATAATATCAGGCATGCAATGGCAACGAGGATAGAGGAAAACAGAGAAATTATCATAGACTTCCATTTCCCAAAAGTACGGTCTAACCAATCATTTATCGGGCTGTCAATACCAGAATCCTCATGCATTTTGTCAGATAATGTCCTAAGTCCTTCTAATGCTTTGGTCACTGTCCCGTCAGGTGCTGTATTGTTGGGGATGAAAATACAACAGGAATCTTGGAACATGGAACATACTCCGCCCTTTTCGGCTAGCAGCATATCCAATGCCATTCTATTTTGGATCACCATCAGTGACGTAGGAGCCATTTGTTCAGCTAGTCCGGCAATTGCATCACGGGTTAAATTAGTCAAACGGAGAACATTATAGTGGATGTAGTTAATGCGGTCAACATTTTTACTGGGTGTGATAGGAAACAAAGCGGACACCAGGGGCAAGTTTTCAAATCCTGCAGCTATTTGATCAGCTAATTTAAACTCATTTGGCACTCCCCGAGGTACACCAATAGCATCTATGTATGTGGGATTATTTGCAGAGGTGTCAAAACTCCTCTTTTGGCGTATATTTTGTCTTTTATCTAATCCTATGATAGTCATAGGTACTGCCAACCGGACTAATGAGCATACTCCGGACCAATTAGCTGGTAGCATGATTCTTAAGATTTGATTTCCACAATACCAGAAAAGATCACCTCGGCCCTGAGTCCAGTTATTAGAAGTTTCATTTCCTGTTACATCATAGGATACGTTACACCATTTAGCGGTCCCCTTTGTTACACTAATTTGGCCTGTTCTATTAAAACATACATAGTCCCCTTTCCGTATAGTAAACATTGGTGGCTGGATGTCTTTCCTTAGGGGCGGATATATTTCATCTAGTCTAGTACATGTGTCGGTTATATTGGATCCGGATGTTATAAGTTGCTGCATGCATTCCCACCCCTCTGGGTCGTCCATATGTATCGGTCCGGGTACCATAAATAGAGTGGGTCGTGCAGTTGAGCAGGCAAAACAATTACCTGCCTTGTATTGTTTTGCAGTATACGTCATCCAATCAAGCCAGATGTTTCTATCCCCATATCCCGTGGCTAAACGTATGATGTCATTTGTATTTAGTTGGGTAAAATCTATTTTTATTATTCGGGGATCGGTCTGTTCTGGGGTTTGTGTTGAGGTGAGTGATGGGGGGTTTACTGAGGTTGCGGTGGACGTTTGACTTTGTTTTGGTTTTGGTTTTGGTCTTGTTTCTGGTTTTGCTTTTGGTTTTGGTTTTGGTTCCGGTAAGAATTTGAATCTAATTACCCCCATTTTATCAGTTCCTGATTGATCTACCCCTATTATTATACGTCCTGTGTCATTGGATCCGCAATCCCCTCCACTCAGTGGGTTTTGTTTAAGATTTTTAATAGTGATCAGCATAGGGTTATTTTTGTTGTTTGATTGAGTGTTCCGACGCTCTCGCGGTATGCCAGACTGTATTTGACCTCTCATAACAGAAACATGGGAGGAAATGCAGAGATGATTAGCTGGACACTTCCTCCCTGGATTCCAGTGTGGTCCTGTATAGGCCCACACCGCATCCCATGACGGACACCATCTGTATCGGCTGTTGAATGAGCATGTGTACAACGCATAACCACGCCATTGAAGGCCCCCATCTGACCCCCCGCAGTCAATAATGTCGCATAAATCTATCTGATAGATGGTGTTGCTACCAAATGTATATGTTAATTCGAATTCTTTAGAAGTACATTGACTCGATCTTTTAGTTCTACGTTGAGGTATGTCTCGTTTTGTTCTGGTCAAAGTGTGATTGGGGTGTGTCTGGTTGGTTACCTGTTTGCTCGCTTGTCTTGGTAAGAAGTCTAGAAAAATATAGAATAAGACCCCCTAGTAGTATTGAGCCCAATACCACTAGGGCTTTATTTACCCATCCCATGGTTAATGTCCTGATAACCCTACCCCTCTACCCGATAGATGAATAAAAAATAAGCTATTGTTAACGTGATATATAAAGCAATAATTAATACAACATATAATATATAAGACTTTCACTGAGTCACCTTTTCCTTACGTTTAAGCCGTGTTTTATCTGTAAAACAGGCAAGACCTTGAAACCTTCCGTCCCTTAATTGTGTCTCATACAGCTCACTTATATTTTTTACAGTGATATATATAAAAAATTCAGTATAGAAAACAAAAAATTCAGTCATTAGCTTCAATGTTTACGTGTCTTCTTCTGTGCTCTTCTCTGGTGTCCCTGCAGAGATGCTTGCATCTACCCCTGGTGCTGTTCCTTTGTCCGGTTCATCTGGGTTGTGCGCCCCTCCGCTGATGAAGTCTGCCGTTGGTTTTGGATTTTTTGTTGAGCTGCACTGGGTCAAGTGCCACCAAACTCCGCCTTTCCCTCCAAGTTGTACTGCCGTTGTTGTCCTCGCTATCACTCTATAAGGCCCCGTCCACCGTGGCTCCGACCACTTCCTCTTTAACACCTTCAACCAAAGGTGTTCCGGGGGGCCTTCAGGTGCTGTCAGCAACACAGGCTTCGGAGCATGGGGGGCACCTGAACAGGAGAGAGCTGAGACAAGAGCATTCACCTTCTGATAATACGGGCGGTAGCCTACAGCAGGTAGGACACACAAAGGCACTGTGGGACCTGGAAAAGGTCGTCCACAGTTGAGTTCAAACGGTGTTAAACCTGTTTGCCTATTGACTGAGGATCTCATAGCCAGAAGAGCAATGGGAAGAGCCTCAGTCCATGGCAAACCTGTTTGCTGACAAATCTTCAGCAGTTTCCCCTTAATGGTCTGGTTCGCACGTTCAACCTTTCCTTGCGATTCGGGGTGGTACACTGTGCCAAACTTGTGTTCCAGACCCAAAACCGTCTCCACTTCTCTCAAATCCTTATTTTTGAAATGAGAGCCATTGTCGGAGCGAATAAGTTTGGGAAAACCATGATATGGTATATAATTATTCACCAAACATTTGATGACTGTTTTAGCGTCCTCTTTTCCAGTAGGATAGGCCTCAATCCACCTGGAAAATGCATCCACTATGACCAACAAAAATCTTTTCCCTCCCGCCCGGATCCCCATATCCGTAAAATCCATAACTATTTGTTCGCCAGGACCCTCAGGTTTTGGGTATTTTCCCAAAGGAGGTTTTTCAGTAGGTCGAATGTTGCATGCCCGACAGGTAGTACAATTTTGTACGAAATCAATCACGGTTTTCCTCTTTTGTGGGAACCACCATGCCTCCAGAGCATACATCATTACCGCCACTCCCCCATGATGTAAGCCATGTGTTTGTTTTAACATGGATGGTATCCAATCTGACGGCATTACCGTCTTCCCATCTTTCTGCCACATTCCTACAAAACAATCCGTAGCACCTGCATCATCCCAGGATTTTTTCTCATGTGCAGGAGCGTCCTCCTGTGCCTTTTTTACATCATCAATAAATGCTCCTACTTCTTCGCCAAGCATTAATATACATTCAACAACATATCCTGCAGCAGCCTTGGCTGCAACATCCGCAGCATTATTGCCAATGCTCTCTAGGTCCTCTCCCTGAGAATGACCTTTCACTTTTAAGACAGCAACCTTTTTAGGAAGCTTAATGGCAGACAACAACTCTCTCATGAGCACCTCATGTGCCATGTTTTTGTTTCCGCTTGTCTTGAACCCTGTTTGTACCCAACCTGACATGTCCCTGTGAATAGCATTACACACATATGCCGAATCCGTGAAAATATTTACAGCTTTACCTTCAGCGAGTTTAAGAGCGGATACCACAGCAGTCAACTCAGCAGCTTGGGCAGATTGTTTTCCGTCTAGTGTAGCGGAGCACAGTGTGATAGGTTTTGAGGTGACATCAGGAACCGACACTACAGCATATCCAGCTTTTAACCCCTCTATGGGATGTCTAAAACAGCAGCCGTCTGTAAATAGACTGAGATCACATATTGTTAAGGGGGTGGTTTCTAAGTCTGCTCGTAGTTTTGTGAATGACATAGATTTTTCTGCGCATAAGTGCTTTTTACCCTGACCATCCCCCATTTTGTCAGCCATATTGCAACCCTCGTGGAAAAAAGAGATGTGTGGCTTTGATAGTACTTGTAGAATCTTCGTCTGTCGCAATGGAGTGAGAGTGAAACACGCTGATGTAACGTAGGCTACAGTACTATGGGAAGTGAGAATTCGGAGTGGGTGGTGCATGACGATATGACCCACTTTCTCCACTATTTTAGCCAGTGCAGCCGCATACCTTACGCAGGGGCTGGCTCTCTGTTCTTGGGTATCTAATAATATGCTACAATAATATAACACATTTCTGTCTCCTCTTTGCTTCTGATACAAGACACCATGGGCGGTAGACAGCTGTTCAGATACGTCAAGATGGAACGGCTGGGAATAGTCCGGAAGGGCTAAAGCAGCCGCTTCGGCCATCTTCTGTTTTAGGCGGATGAACCCCTCTTCCCCCTCCTGTGACCATTCCAGTTCTGCCGTAAGATTTCTCATTCCTGCCATAGTTACCATCTGTCTAAGCAACTGTGTATCTCCGGCGTAGTTAGGAATGTACTGTCTGGAATAACCAGTGAGTCCCAAGAATGACAACATTTCTTTAACGATTAGTGGTTTTGGATGGTGCAAAATCGACTCTCTGTGTGCAGGTGACATGGCAGTGCCTTTGGCTGTAATTATTCTTCCCAAGAATGATACCTGCGCTCTGCAACACTGGAGTTTTTCTTTAGAGACCTTATAGCCACAACTATATAGTCTTAACAAAAGAGCATGCGTCATAGACAGACACACCTCCGCCGAGGGTGCTGCTATGAGCAAGTCATCAACATACTGGACAATAAAACATCCGTCCGGAAGTTCCAACCCTTTTAAATGTTTTCTTAGGGTTTCATTAAAAATTGAGGGCGAAAGAATAAAGCCCTGTGGTAACACATTATATGTCAGCCTCTGGCCTTCATATGTAAACGAGAAAATATCCTGTAAATGTTCTGCTAAGGGTAGACAAAAGAAAGCGTTAGCTAAGTCTATACATGTAAATGAGGTGTGGGCAGTGGTGAGCATGGAGAGAGCAGAGTGGGGGTTAGGCACTGGTGTAACAGGGGTCGAAACCAGCTCATTTATGGCTCGTAAATCATGAGCCATTCTGTATGAGCCGGAGGGTTTGATTACTGGCAAAATGGGAGTATTCCACTGAGAATAAGATTTTTTTAATACCCCTGCTTTTATTAGTCCCTCAATCGTAGGGGAGATGCCCTGGGCTGCTTCTGCTTTATGTTTATACTGAGGTCTCCAGATAGGGCAGTAAGTGTTCATTTCAAATGTTACTGGTTCCATGCTGCATCTTCCCACATCAAAGGGGCCCTTAGACCACAATGAGGAAGGAAGAGTGTTCAACATGGAAATGGCCCCTTCCCCATCCGTCATTTCACAGCCGTGATGACGTGTTAGGGACACATTCTCACATGTGCCTGTTACTGTGCTGAAATGTGATATTTTATAATACTTTCCCTTTTCTGCCACCCATATTCCTTTTAATGTTGTTTCTTCCCACCCTGTTACGTTACCCGCTTCTTTACACATGGTTCCTAGGTCTTTTGCTTGATGTTTTGGAGCGAGCGCTAATGAGATATGTGGGACAGCGTATGAGGATAGTTTGTACCATAGTTTTTGTTCTGGGTTTAGAGAGACTATGGCTGCAACGCCTTGGGGTCCTATTACAATGTCCTTGACTTGTAGTGACCACGATCTATCAGCTAACTGTTGCTGAAACTCATCCTGATATTGCATCTCATTTTCCCTATCATAGTTTAGGGTACAGTGGGGAGGATCAGGTACAGGAAGGTAGGGGTGTAGAGCTCGGATCCATGGTTGCCACAGGTTGTAAAAGTCAATCAGTGGATTGCAGTCTTCCAAAAGAACCCAGTATATTTCAGCAGTGGGTGGACTCTGTTGAGGATCGATTATTTCTTTTAATAACATTTGATGTCCAGGGGCTCCTGACCCGGAACATCTGACAACACTTCCATTTGGGAATTCCACCGATATGCCACCTTTTGAACAATGCACAGAAGCCCCTAGGGCTGCCAGAACATCTCTTCCCAAAAGATCTTTTGGACAGTCAGGTGCATATAGAAAAGAATGCATTAGTCTTTGAGTACCATTTTCCACAGGTATTGGTTCAGTAAATGGTAACTGTTGTTCTCTGCCGGAGAAACCTAAAACAGAGACATAGTGAGAGGATAACCGGCATTCTGGCTCCGCTAGGGTGGAATACCGAGCTCCGGTATCCACCATGAACCATCTTTGTTTTCCATTCACTATTAGTTGTAAACAAGGTTCGGCCAGTCCCTGCTCCCCTCTGCTTTCTAGGCTTCCCTATAGTCCCCATTGTCCTGGAGGTGGTCCTGGTATTTGGTATTGGGGAGCCTGGAGGGGTGCGTATTGCTGATTGGGTGCCTGTGGAGGTGGGGCTAGTCCACCCTGAGGCTGCTGGTTCTGCTGATAATTTGGGCACTCCCTAGCCCAGTGATCTTGGCTGCCGCAGATAAAGCAGGCTCCTCCTCTCGGTGCTCCTCCCCTTCCTCGGCCTCTACCTCCTCCCCTTCCTCTCCCCCTATTCTGACCCTGCGGCTGTTGTTGATAGGGTGGGTACTGATATTGAGGGTTAGGTTGTGGTGGGGCATATTGGGGTGGATAATATGGTGGAACTGGAGGTGGGACAGGTGGGACAGGTGTGGGTATTGGGGCAGGTGTCTGGACCATCTGTTTGTGCAGGTTCTTCTGCTTCTTTCCCTCTGTTGCACTTTCTCTAGCTGAGGCTAGCTGAAGCTTCGTTAATTTAGCTACCATGTCTTTCATTTCCTCAATTTCATCATCTTTTTTTTCCTCATGTTTTCGCATGTGGTGTAGGTAATGTGTCTCCCATTTACTAGATTCAGCTGCTTGCATGTCAGGGTTATTATCCATTGCTTCTTTTACGGCTGGGGGAGAGTGTTTTAGAATAGCATTCCTAAAGGGATGTTGATGATTTACTTTGTCCGGATTATATCCAGAGGAATCAGCCCACTCTCTCTTGCACCTGGCCAAAAAAACACTCCCCGTCTCGTCATTCTTTATTTTAAATACCAAGTTATGCAGTTTTCCTGCGGGAATGGGATACTTAGCCCGTATGGCGTTTCCCATGGGGGTAGCATATCTACACCAAGGTTCCTCATCCCTTGATTGAGTGGTGTGTGCATTCTCTTCCAATTCTCTCTGTGCCCATACTGACACGTTTCCTGCTCCCAACAATGCTCTCACGTCCCCTAATGAGAGGTTCGTGCCCCTGGTCTGCTCATCCAATGCTCTAAGCCATGCACCGCCTCCTTCTTCCAATGGGGGCAACCTAGCTGCTATGGCACCTTTATCTCCGGCCCCAAAGGGTTGATATCTCTGACCTCCGGTGGTCTGAATGATAGGATACATGCCTAACGGTTTTGTCTGACCACTCTTTTGTTGCCATCCCGGGGTCTCAAATTATGTCTATGACCAAAGTCTGTGCTACGCTCTGCAAACTGTTGTAGCTGTTCTTCCCCATACTCCTCGTCTAGTCTCTCTCCTTCTGGTCTTTCCTGCTTTGTTCTACCGTGTGCCGTGAACTGTCCGGTGAAGGTCATACAGGACCCATCTCTACCATGACCCATTTCTCCGTCCTGTGAACGTCTATCTGACCTAGTCCAATGGAACGCATCTGGTTCTTCCCCTGTTTCTTCCACTTCCTGTCTTCTAGATCTTTCCCTCTCTCGACTGGACTCAAACCGTGGCCCAGTTCGTCTACAAAGACTGGAGGTGTTGGATGTACCCTCATCCTCCTGATGGCCTGATGGGCCTCCTCCACATGCTCCATCCCGCTCTCTGTCACCCTCCCTCCTGACTTCCTCTGTCCTTCTTTCTAATTCTACCCATAGTAGTCTGTTCCTCTCCTGCTCTTCCTGTTCCTTTTTCCCTCAGGATCTTCTAGCCACAAATGTCCTCCCTGAACAGGAAAGTGGGGCATCTGGGCAGATACTGGTTTGGGACTGGAATGTTGTGGAGGGTCGGATTCAGGGCTATGTTCAGGGAGTGGAGGCGGTGGAGGCAATGTTTGGGTGTTATCGTATGGTGGGGGTACCGTAGGTGCTATACCTGTCATTACCATTTGATGATGCGGTGGTGGCGGATCGGGGAACGGACCAGGATAGTCCCCTAAAGCTGGGTACAGCCGGTTGTATCCGTCCGGGGTTTTATTTGGTTCTTTTTTAGTCTCTTTTTTTACTGGCCATTGATGTCCTAATTCAGTTACAGATGCAAGATAAATGCCGTTTATTTTAGCTAAAGTTTTTGCTTGGTTCTCAACGTCTTTTTGGGCTTTCTTTTTTTTAAAGATACCGCTTTGTTCCACCGTTTTTCTACTTTGGGCCAAGAGTTCCTGCTGTTTTAGTATGGCTTCTCGTACTGCTGGGGTAAAAGCTGATATAGAGGAGTTTTCCGGGAACTCTTTATTCTCTATCATTCCTTTAAACCATGCATCCATCTCCTTTGTCTCTTTTCCCCTTCTCTCTGGGTCAAAGGTACATATCGCATTCGTTCTTACTTTCGCCCACTGTTGGCCGAAGGTTAACCCACTTTTGTTACAACCGCCTTTTTCCTCACAATCTTTGTCAAATTCTCCATCCATTCTGTCCAGTACTATTTCACACAGGTTTATTCAGTTTATGACAGTAACTAGATTCAGAGTAAATTGGTCGCTATGCCCCTCGCTGTGATCCTACCAACATAAGCTTCTACTGGACACTTTGATGTTCCAGCGATGTTGGCCCAGTATCAACAGTAAGTTTTAATTTTCCTCTGAATACTAGTTATTAATGTACACTCATACAGGCGCTCCAAGCGCTATTTTTACTATTCTCTAACGTCCCAGACGTTACTAAACTAGCGCTCCAAGCGCACTACTCTAGCGCTCCAAGCGCAGCGTTCCAAACGCTTTTTTAACGTCCCAGACGTTACTAAAAGGGCAACTTTCCTCCTTTTAGTTTTCAAACAGTAGTGATATCAGAGTAATTGGGTCGTTATGCCCCCACCACAGATCCCACCAACACAAGCTTCTACTAACGGTCTCCCGTCAGCGGTGCTGGCCCGGTATCTGAGGCAGTTTTAAATTTCCTCTGATGTACACTATCAATACAGTTTTATTAGTGTTCCAAACACCACAGTACGGATCCCAGATCCTTATAGGATCCCAGATCCTTTTAACTAAGATCCCAGATCATTAGCGGATCCCAGATCCTTTTAACTAAGATCCCAGATCATTAGAGGATCCCAGATCCTTTTAATTAGTGTTCCAAACACCACAGTACGGATCCCAGATCCTTATAGGATCCCAGATCCTTTTAACTAAGATCCCAGATCATTAGCGGATCCCAGATCCTTTTAACTAAGATCCCAGATCTTTAGAGGATCCCAGATCCTTTTAACTATGCAACTTGATTTATCAAAAGTCAAACAGAGATGCTTCAAACTCAGCCAGAGAGATAAATTTAGATCCTATGCCAATATGCAGATTTTGTTTTAACAGGTTCTGCTTACCTTTTTTCCTTGTAGTCAGGGTACCCTTATCTCTCTCTCACTGAGTTGTCCGGTCTCTGGCTCGCTTCGCTCTTTCCGAAGATCACGTCGGGGTCACCAAATTGAAGGAATTCCCCTCAGGGAATCGTCACCTTCATGCGTGTTGGTTTATCTTCTAGGCAGCTGCAAGCTCAGAGTTAAAATCATAAAAGATTGCAAATTAGGTTAAATCAGTATCAATTTATTCCGCAGATATATTCATCAAAGTTGCAAAGAGTTATTACAGAAGTTCTGGATTCATCAATGTGTCCCTGATAACATGTAATACAGTTTTCAGTTCGCAGTGAATGAACCCCGAGCTTTTCTTTACATTTGCTTTTATACACAGCAACAAGCATTCTCTGAAGAGGGCAGAGTTTTGATCCGTCTTAGTACTTTTCCACAATATCACTGTAGTACTTTTCCACAATATCTGACCTTCCTATTATCTGACTCCATCCTTAGACAACGCTGTCTACTGGTCATATCATTCTGTCCTCTCCCCCCTATCTGTTTCTTCCCTAAGGCTGAGTCCTTGAGACTGTTCTATCTACACAAAAATATGTTTATGCCGTCTCACCCTTGAGACTCTGCACGAGACGTCCCTCAGACGCCACAGTATTCATCTTCTAATTCTAGTCTAAACATCTTCAACCCACTGAACTCGTAACATAATAGTTTAAGCATTTGCCATATTATTCTTCATGATATATTTCCAACACATCTCGTTCCACCAACAAGCTAAAATGTCCACTTGTTCAAACTTCCAACATCCAACTTAACAACTCCAAACTAATAATTTTCAAACGAAATCTTGTCAGTGTCAACTGTAATTTGAGATAATGCTAACATATCTTGTCTGTCGCTGTCTGTCTCAGCGTGTTGCACCTATATTCATGTGGATTTGTGTCTTTTCAGGAAAAAACTGTATAAACACTGCTGCCGTTATTTTTGAAAAGACCAAACCAGATGAAGTCATGCTGTCTTTATGAATCCCTGCTAATGTTTACTAGCTGTGAATACGTTTTGACAGAATGATCTCATGCTGTAACAAATCCGTCCACGGGGATTTCTCTTGTGTTGTACCTTTTGAGTGAAGTGCACCCCAGTGAAAGATCCGACCTTTGCCCTCATCTTCTAGCCCGGCCCTGATTATTTAGACAACAGCTTGGTCAAGCCTGCTTTGTGTCATACAAGGTTTCTCCAAAGAGTAATTAACATCACTATGTCCTGCGAAGAAGGATGCTGATAGAAATATAGGCCAGTTGTGCCCGAGGGCCTCCAGTTAAACAGCTGGGTGGGGTGAACTCTGGCCTCCCTGGCCCGTACTGTGGTTAACATGTTAGTGTGTCATTTTCTCCTCCTCCCTAGAAAGACTCTTATTAATGCTATTCCTGCAGTCACACCCAAAATGTGCTTTTATATACTGCAGCAGAGTGAGTATGTAGTCATGATGAAAGATGCTGTGAAAGACAAAGTTTCAATTATAATGATAATTCTCTGACATCAGTGGGATTCTGGGTGTCCTGCACAAAATTGCATTTGAGTTAAACAGAGTGAGACACAAACGCCTCGACGCCAACATCAACGTTACAGCTGTTTGCACCTTGTTTGCCGCCTTCTTGTCCAAAAACTCAACAGACGTTTTCCTCTTTTCATTTCCTCCTCAGCACAATGATCTCATTTTCATGTCTGTAGTAAAGGAAGTATTACAGGGGCAACAGCTTCTCGGGTCTGGATCAGGATGTTGGGATCAGCATGTGTATGTGAAGAATGTGAGTCTAGAGTTTACTAATGAATCCGTATCAGGTTCAAGACAGAGACAAATGTTTATTCACCAGTTTGAGAGTTTGAAGACACCAGCTTCAGGGGAATGAATCATAGACTGTATATAAGAAGTGGACATAGTCACTGTGACGTCACCCATTGGTTTATGGACTACGGGTTTGAACTCTTGAGTTCTGCATTTTGGCTGTCGCCATCTTGGTTCTTTGCCGTCACTATCTCTTTTGCAACCAGAAGTGACACGAGAGGGTGGAGCTAAGTACAACTGAACGCTGAATAAGACATTTTTAGGCGACCAAAATGTTATAACTAACTTTCATAAAATGAAAACGCACTGTGAAAGGGTTAAAGTTGTAAGACAAAAAACGCGGACAACTTCCAGACCGGACAACGCCGTGGTAGCGACCTGTCAATTACAGAGTAGCAACGCCCTAAAGCATCCCCTGCTTTATGGTCTATTTGACTCTAAATGGGACCATAATTTACTAAATGAACATCATGCTGTATTGAAGAAGACTTGAAACTAGCGATTGAATTGAGACCATAAACTCATGTTTACAATGTTTACTGAGGTAATAAATCAAGTGAGAAGTAGGCTCATTTTCTCATAGACTTCTATACAATCAGACTTCTTTTTGCAACCAGAGGAGTCGCCCCCTGCTGGCTGTTAGAAAGAATGAAGTTTAATGCGCTTCAGCATTGGCTTCACTTTTCAGACCCGGAGGTAGCCGACTGGGTTGTTTTACCTCGTTGTTGGTATGTGTGGAAAGTGTCACTCGCCAACCAGATAATCTGAGGGTGAATTACTGAAGTATTAAATTAGGGGTAAATCTACAAAACCTGATTTGGTATTTCTCACTTTCTCCATAATCTTTAATTCGCTTGGTCTTGAATGGATTTCATTGTGTGTTGTGTTTTTTCTTTCTTGCTGAATCAAATCAGCTGTGTTTTTAGATGTTATGTAGAGAATTTCTTAATTCAATCTTCAGGATGTTTTTGTGAAACTAAGTCAGATGTTAAAGGACGGGTTCTGTTGACCACAGTCTGCCAACTACAACCATGATTTCTCTGCAGAAGAGAAACAGACTTTTTTTATAATGAACAGATGTCTAATTCCAGACCTCCTGTGTGCCCTTCTTTGCCAAACCAATTTCTCACAGTAGTTTAACAGGGCAGTGAGTCCAGACCCGAAACTGAGACCTTCGAGCCTCTCACCTCTGTAGCTACAGGTGACATCCATCCAACAAACGTCTCAAAACACCCACACAGGGTTTAATAGTCGCTGAGGTCCAGAAGCCTCTCTGTTAGCTATTTTAAATGGCAGCTGGCATTGTTTCCTGCCAGTGTCACAGACCTGAAAATATGTTTTTAAGTGAAGCGAAGAGTGTCAGAGCTGCCAGAGTCTGAGTGTTTGAGATTCTTGGAGGAAGAGATCCTCTTAGCCTGTTGTGGTGTTTGGCAGAAGAAAACCAGGACTGTTTGTCTCTGCATTACTGGGGAGGGGGAGTTGTTCGAAGGGTGCATCGAGAGAGCATCTGTGCCCTTTTGGAGGGTCAGCGCTCTTCATTATTTATTCTCCCTGCTCAATTAGACCAGAGAGTCTGTGAGCTCTCAACCCCAGCGGGGAGATCGGAGCGCACACGGGCGGACGTGCGGATACACACTCTTATGCATGAGCACACAGATGCTCAAACAAACCTCACATGCAAGGCTGCACACACAGGCAGGGAAGCCGATACAGGTGTGACACATCAACAAGCAATAATCCGACACATGCATCCTTCTGCCCACACACATCTTTCCTACCGCACACCAATCCACGCTGATCTCATCGTGGCTCTTGTTTAACTCCGACAGGTAATCTCTGCACATGTTTTTATTTCCCGGGGTGCTATTTGGAGGAAGGGGGCCGCCAGTGTTCGATCGTACTGTAGAAAGTGTGTTGATTTCATTGCTTGTGACCCAGCATGACCGCAGCAGAAAGCATTGCCAGGTGGGCTGCCCCACAAGGATGCAGATGGATATCTCTGTCTCTAAGTGTTTCAGGATGGCTGTGTAGGGAGGCATTTTAGCTGCTGTCAGTCACTCACAGTCACGAGAAACAACACATACAGAAACACTTATTCTAAATGGAGTGCGGTGCTGCTGGTAGTGCTGGTGGGTTTGTTGTATCGTTTAGTCATCCGGACAGTCTGTCCATCAGTGAAGTGAAGCTGGGTTCAAACTGTAGGCCTTCAGTGCTCAAGGCCTTTTTAACGTGTTTGCAGTATATTTACCCTGAGGTTTAACCGAACGCAATAAAGATTTAAAGAGCAACAATTAAAACAAGACCATTTTTAGCCTTGCTTGTGGCGTGACTATATGGACGGTCAGTCGGTCGGTCCAGACTGAAATATCTCAACAACTGGTGGATGGATTGCTATGAAATTTCATACAGACACGCCTACTGAGTTTGTTGATCCTCTGACTTTTCCTCTTGTGCCACCATGAGGTTGACATTTTTGTTTTTTAGTGAAATGTTTCAACAACTGTCTAATGGATTGTCATGAAATTTAGTACAGATATCCATGGCGCCCAGCGGATGAATCCTAATGACTTTGGTGATCCAATGAGTTTTCCTTTAGCGCCACCAGCAGGTCACAGTTTTCACTTTTCCAGTGAACTATCTCAACATCTACTAAATGGATTGGTGCACATTCGTGGTATTGAGTAGGACTGGAATTACAATACAAGACAGTACCAATATACCAGTACCCTTAAAGTGATACTGATACCAATAGAGTACTTCATGTGATACTTTTTTTTCTACTACATTCAATACCCATCATGTGAATGGAAGCATTGAGTTGCGTAAAATGCCGTCACCATGTCGTATTTATTTTGATCTCCACAGTCATGTATTATAGCCATATTTTTGAAAGTTTTAATGGCATCTTGGCACACTAAACTGCCAACCCCGTCAAATACACCTCAGCTTTGCCACACCACAGGCTGTATGGGTTGTAGCTGCTGCCATAGTGGGTCAATCACTCGTCGCATTAAATCAAAGAACGTTTGCGGTGATTGGCTGTGAGCAAAACCATACAAAAGTCATTTTTTTCTAGATCTGGCTACAAAAAGGACTGAATGCAGGTATTTTTTGACTGGAGAAGTTTTGATACCAGTTGGTATTGGGTTATTTCGGTCAATACTTTAAAGGTATCGATACCCAGCCCTAATATTAAGTGAAATGTTTCTACAACTGTTGAAAGGGTTGGTTTGGTACAGACATTCATGCCCCCCTCAGGATGATTTGTAGTCACTTAGATGATCCCTTAACTTTTCATCTGGCAGCGGGTCAAATTTTTTATTTGTCCAAATGTATAAGTAATGACATTCCCATCATCTTCAGATATACTTTGTGTTAAGCGCAAATTAGCAAATGTTAATATGCTGAGACGCAAAATATTTTCATTGTTTTATGAGCCTGGAAGTTTTGAACTGAAGTGTTTCCTTAACTACTAGTTGCATGAACTCTGTTATTTTTCTTCCATTGTGTCTTGCTGGGCGTCAAACTATTGATGGCTCAGCCAAGCTGCCATAGTTGCCAGTGTTATAAACCATTGTTTCTTTTAAATAATACTGTCTTGGCAGTGCTGACAAGCTCCAGTTTGAATGGTCAAATGCCAGTTGTTTAAAGGCTTTACTAGATGTGGGGAAAAAAGCAGTGTGCAGCTTTTCATGCTGATTAGAATTACGTACCATCTGTTAAACTTGTGTGGGAAAACATCAAAATAAGGACATTTAACATTTACAGTGTGATTGTATCTGTAGGTTGTCAGTCAATCATATGCTTCATTGAGGTGCAAGTTTTCTCCAGGGACGCTCAAGGCTCCATCGGCACAGGATATGAGATATTTCTCAGGGAGATGGGGAGGATTATTTTCATCTCCCACAGAGCTTTACTCTGATAGTGGCCTCAGGTGCTCGTGTTAGTCTGTGGTAAAGTCTCTTTTTTTAAGAAATATTTTTAATGTTTTGTGTAGCCTCTGTGATTAATAGACACTAAGAAAAACAACTATAAAAGTCACATTTTGTACAGCTAAATCTGCTCTGGTTGTTTAATCTGTCTAGTTTAAATTGTACTTATTTTTTCTTCAACTTCAAAACATTCTTTCTGAGTCTCACTGATAAAAATGCAACTTGTTGAGTCTATGATGTAGAAGTGTTTATCTCATACTTTCTCTCTCATAAACACTCATAATGTGACGCTCACACAGACACTCAAGTACACCGGGCCTCTCGCTGTGTGGCCACACAGGATTTTCTACAACAGGAAATAGAATCTAAACGATGTTATCAACAGACAAGCAAATAGTGTACGATGGTAAACAGACTGCCCACATCTGGACCAGCTCCCTCCTCTGTCCCTTTTTTTCTACCGATCTATCACACCGTGGAGAATTCAAGCCTGGACTCAGTTTCTGAGACTTACGAGAGCTCAGTTTCCCTAAATCGGCCCAATCATGGAAACACAGACTTTTACTTTTTCTTTAATTTGGCATGGAATGAAAACCAAATGGACTGACTTGGACTCAACTGGGGTCAATTGGTTTCCATTAGCTTCCACCCACATTGCTAGCAGTCCCAGTACCCCTAGCAGCTGAGGCATGTGAGGGTTGCCCTTGTAACAAAGAACAATGGAGGGCCGTAGTAAAGTGGAAGCAGCTTTTCATAATGAGGGATGGAAATCCTCGCTGGAACCGTATTTAAGGTCTCAAGGGAAAAACACATGGAGCATATTATTGCCAGGTCTGAATTTATAATCGTAAGAGATTAATGTGGCTTAAGTGTTGTATGTTTTTATTTCTAGGTAAGATTTTGACTGTTGTCCTCTGATTCTGTTTGTTTACTTTTACCAACTTGGTCAGGAAGGTGTATAAATAGCACAACATTACAAGGACATTTTTAGGATTTTTGCATGTCATTTGTACGCCTCTTTTGTGTATCTTTTTCACGCCACGCAACAAAACTATGGTAACGACCGTAGTTAGGTTTAGGCAAGATATCCACTTAGTTAGGTTTAGGAAAGACATCATGGTTCTGGTTAAAATAAGTTTGTAAACTAAAATATGTACGTAAACAATGTAATATAAGTACGGAAAATGCATCACAAACTTGGGACAGAAACACCGGTATTGAACACCGATCTCCGTGTAGAAAGTCCTCTGTTTGTTGGAGCCACAAATTCACAGACTGACCATACACGGTCCAGATATACAGTATATTCTGTTTTGACTGAGTCTTGTTCTACGTCACTAGCTCTGAGCGTAGCATATTTACGTGTGATGCTTTTCCAATGAAGTCAATACGGACTACATAGCGTACAAATGACAAAAAACAAGAATGGCGTTTTTATTAAAATTACTACGATTACCTTCATTCATACACCATTTAGTTCGACCCGGCTGCTTTTACATATGCAATGTGTGTGTTCGCTGACTCTCTGAAGTGGCAGCAGCAAAGACGAGCCACCAGCATCATTGAAATTACAAGCAGGATCAAACTCCTGACTGTTTCATTCATGTTGTACAAAACCACAACCTAGATTACATAGTGCAGTCAAGCAGTCCTACCCCGCCCTATTATCAGCCCGACACACAGAGTCTTCTTTATGAAGCAAGGCAGTACTGGGCTGTGCCACTGTCACTGACTATACTCACCCCTTTAACCACACTTTGGGCATGGTGAAGCTCTTGATAATATATCTTATGCATCCAGATTTCCAGATGGTATAGTAAAACAAACCCACATTTAAAGACTAAAGGAAATAATTAATGGAATAAAAGAAAGTCCTTAGCTGAGTTTTCCACAGTGAAGAGTCTCTTAGGACTCGTATGAGCGTGAGGCTAAAATACTTTTATTGTCTAAAAACAGAGTCTGAAAGTCACATTGATGATTGTCAAATGTTCCTAGGATTTGACTGTGGTGGACTAATTAGTGAGGGTCACTTCAATGCTGCCTGATTATAACTTATAAAACAACTCGGCCTCTTGGGAAGGCGTATAAATAGCACAACATTATAAGGACATTCTGCATGTCATGAGGACGCATTTTAGGCTTTTTCCGTGTCATTTGTACATTGCTTTTAACATGTCATTACTATGATAACATTAGAGGTTAGGTTTAGACAACAAAACCACTTAGTTAGGTTAACGAAACACGTCACGGTTGGGCTTAAAATAAGTACGGAACCTAAGTTACATAAGTACGGAAAACACGTCATAAACATCACAAAAACAGGAAAATTGTCACTTGCGTAACTTACAAAACAGAACACCGGTCTGTTGGTTAAAAGTTGTGTGTTTGTTGGACGCATCCACCTCTCCATCCACCCGCAATAAGCAGTCTTTATTTAATATAGCTGAGGCTGATGAGAATGTTATTAGTTTTTGGTCATAATCCAAAGTGTTGGACTGATTGAAATTTTAACCTGATGATGGCGCTAGGTGAAAAGTCAGAAGATAACCAAAGTTTTTACAGTTCATCCTGAGGGAGTCATAGATGTCTGTACCAAATGTCATGGCAATCTATCCAGTAGTTGTTGAGATATTTAGTCTGGATCAAAGTGGTGCAGAGACCAACATTGCCATCCATTGAGCCACTAGCACAGTACAAAATATGTGAGCACCTTGATTCTTTTTTTTGGGGGTATTTTCCTGTCCCCAATCCTGTCCCCGCCTTCCACTGTACATGCTGACTGACTGTGAGCCAATCAGATCTAAGAAACGCTGTGGCTGTGTATCAAATTGACTCTTGACTGGCTGTGTGTTACGCTGCTCTGTATATAATTGTTTACATTGCGGAGCAGCTGGATTTTCACGATATCACAAGAACACACAAGAATTGCGGGATCACATATCACACGAAAATCCATCTTGTCAGGCTTCAAGTTATGCGTTTGTGTCTGGCAATCCAGCTATGGTCGTGGCTTAGATATGTGTGACGCGACGACACGGAGAGGCGACTATTCGTTCAATACAACAATGTTGAGATGCTGCAATAGCATCAGTTATATCAAAACTGCAGAGTAATTCTTCATTGAAAGAGCCAAGAATGGCACTGAAGGCTTTTCACTCTAACTGCCAAGTATTTTTTTAACAGTTTCCAATGACGACTTCTGATGCGTCAGGTTACTAAATGGAAGCATCTTATTTTAAATGAGAAGTAAAGAAGTAAATATATGTCAGAAAGCAAAATCAGAACTCTAAATCTGTTCTTCTTAAAAGCCTGTTAAAACTTTTCAAAGTAAAAGACTTTGATCGGAGCGATGGTGACTGAATGACACATCGTATAGGTCATCTTCAGCAGTATGTCTCGTCTACACCGCGGCTCCTCCATCACTGCTTGAGAATGTGAGGCATGCTGGTTCCTGGGACGTCTCACCACTAAGTCATCAGCCTGCCACCCACATGACTCCTGTCCAGCCACTCACAACCAGTCACATCAAAGGAAAAGACAGTGGAGGGGGGTTGAACAGTAGACAGGAAGAGGTGGACAGGCGCAGACTTGCTTACTTATTTCTCTTACACAACTCTTATTTATCGCTGAGTCTGTAAAACTGAGAGCAAATAACATTTTCCCTTAAAGTAAACGCAGCACAAACTGATCGTTTGGATTTTGCTGTTGTGGAGAACATCTGCTTATAGATATGACATAGAGATAGCACAGTCCCAACATCCTCAGATCTTATTGGATCTTAGAAAAATGTCAGGTGATCAATATCATGTGATCTGAAGTGTGTGTGTGAGTTTATGTGGACTGAATTCCAGTCAGCATGCTGTGTGTCAAGAAAACTAGATTTGTGTAATGTGACAGCAGCAACAGGAACATGAAGGGAGTAGAAATCACTTTTCGAGGCCTTTGAAGAGATTTAGCTCCGTCATCCTGTGGGTGGTTCTTAATTACCTCCAACAATTAAGCTGAAAAGAAGGTTATTTGGATAAGAGCTTGAGGGGGGCCAAACTCTTCTCGACCGTTCTGGGGATCGCCCTGTAGAAAACTGGGTTATGCTGTGTTTATATGTTGGTAAAGAACAATTCCTCTGCAGATTTGAGTTCTTTCTCTACATTTGGAAACGTTGACATCATTATTAAATATCAGAAAGACGATCAATGATTAATTGAGGTCTCTCATATTGAAACAGACTTTGCAAAGTGCTTCACAACTGAGGATAAAATGAAAAGAGCATTTAACAGGGAAAATATGGCTCGAATGTAAGCACTCATAAGTAATTCATTAAAATGAAGTCAATAAAAGCGACTTTGATTTTATTCGTAAACTACGAATAACAATTGCTCAATCCGTGAAACTGACAAACAACCCTTTATCCTCATCTGGCTCTAAAAACAGTGTGTAACCAGATCAATTTTGTGTAACTATAACAACCAGAGAACAAGAGATGGAGGTACATATGTCCCCGTTACATTCAGAGTACATCCACCTTTATGATTATGATTTTTGTGAAAATCTAAATATTGTACAGTAAGTTGCCAAATGGATGCCTTTCCCACCTATTGTTTTATTCAAGTTTCACATTTCCCTCTGCACGGTGCCTGAATTGGACCAAAAAAGGTGCCAGTACCATAATTCAGCAGTTGCATGACTTTGTTTTGTATATATTTATATCTATACGTATATACTGGTAACATATCCCACTTCAAATGTATTGTTGTATTCATTTCATTACATATTAGGCCTACATACGTCATACATTTCCACAGTTTGTAACATAAATGTATATTTGGTTAATAAAAACTTTTTGTGTAACTATTGATACAAATCAAATTATACGTAAATGTGATATTGCATATACGCTATAATAAAAATACTTAAAATATGACATTTGTTGTCCTATGGATTAAATTGGATATTGAGAAGGAATACCAGCATTATGCTAGCTATGTGTTTACATAGAGACGCTGTTACGCAGGTGTTTCATGACCTGCCCTACTCTGATTGACTAGTACTCGTTTCCTTTGTTGGTTGGGTCGGTTAGGTTTAGGCAGTGAGGAATGAGTTCGGTTAGAGTTGGGGTGAGAATATCAGAGTAAGCCAATCAGAGGCAGAGTAGGGCGGGTGATGCCTTTTATCATCCTAGGAAAAAAATATCGTTGGCGGCAAAGAAGCAAGGAGTAGAAGGAATCATTTCAGACACTGTCTCTACAAGAGAACAGTGTCTCTCGGCTCTCTGCAGTAACTTCCCTCATGTTCTCGTGTGCACGCGCTCGTATAGAAGAGTTACGGCCACTCGCTCGCACACCCGCCGACAGACATGGCCTCTCACACGTGCAAACAAATTCACAAGTTTGGCTTTTTCTCAAACGTGTGTGCACACACTCCGACCCACAGCGAGTGTGTGTGTGTGTGCGTAAAAAGCCATATGAAATGCGGCGGTGTGTTGACCCCCTGACACGGCAGCGTGGCCGGGTTTTTGAAAACAGCACCCCATAGGGAAGTGGTGATGGGCTGAGAAAATGTCTGAAATGAGGTCTTGTCAGCTTTTTCTCCCGACACTTTCACTGAGGATTTATGTCTTCGCTGCATCGTCTCATTATGTGCAGAGTTTGACTGTTAAAACGCACTTGCGATAAATCCAAGTTATTGTTGCTGTCATATGAACTCGGTCCGTGCCAAGATCTCCCAGTGGGTGGATGTAAAAAGTGTGTGTTTGGGTGTGTGAGTGTTTGTGCACATGTTCATGTAATTGTCTTTACAGTTGGACCTTAAATCATCTCTCGCTTGTTGGTTGAGTTTCCAACAATGTTAAGAATTTGTTCTATCCACACTAATGGATCCAGCCTGTCAATGCAGTTAATTAACAACACTTTCTCACTTTATGTCAAGTTATATATTTCTCCTTTCACAGTTGTTGTTGTTTTTGCGGTTTTTCTTTTCTTTTTGGACAACACATCACAGACAGCCTCTTTCTATTGTCCCTGATTTATGAGAGGCCAGAGGCCAGCCTTAAATAAGCTGTTGTGTTTGCTCTGTCATGAAAAACAACATAAATCATCTCAGCTGGTGATGGATGACTCCCACCTCATCAGTGAAGCAATGCAAATGGCCAGCAGGCTGAGAGGTGAATGACCTTAAGCATCAGGTGTCCTATATTTCGCTGTAGGAAGAGAAGAAGTTTGTCTCTCGCCATTGCAGCCAGAAGTCCCACTGCTTATATCTTCTGAGTTGAATCCATCTGTTGCCTCCCGCTGAGTGTTTACACAACCAACATGACTCTGCATATCTTGCCTCCCTTTTGCAGCTGAGCACTAAGCTCCTGTCCTTCCTCTCCCCCATAACGTCTGACTGTTCAACCCCGCAGGGAGCACATCCTAGATCCGGTTGCATCCTCTCTAGCGGTGGTCTCTGCAGGGGAACCAAACTGCGTCCTCTAATGGGAGGTAGAGAAAGGGAAAGACTACGGCTGCAGCTAATGGTTATTTTCAGTGTCGATTATTTTCTCGATTAATCGATCAGCTGTTTGGTCTATAAAATGACAAAAAAAATGGTGAAAAATGACGATCAGTGTTTCTCAAAGGCCAAGATGACATCATCAAAGGTATTGTTTTGTCCACAACTCAAAGAAATTCAGTTTACTGTCATAGAGGAGTAAAGAAACCAGAAAATATTCACATTTAAGAAGCTGGAATCAGAGAATATTGACTTTTTTTACTCAAAAAATACTCAAACCTGATTAATCGTTGCAGCTCTATGAAAGACACTGTAACTCTACACCATCTTACCTGTTCAGTGCATTGGAAGAGGAGGTTTATGTTATGGGCAAGGGACTATTTTATCATTCGAAACACTTGAACTGGCTCTCAATGATGCTGAGAGAGGCTTCATATAATGGGTCATTTTAGCCCTTATGCTCTGCTGTGGATCTGGGTAGCTTAGTCTCAGCTTGCATACCACCAGCAGCTTTAATAAGAGACTGAGGGAGGTGCATTCCTCTCTCCTTTAGGTAATCCTTCAACCATGAAGGCTTGACTGTTTTTGCTTACTTTCGTGGCCATTTCTTGACCTTTTTCCATACATTTGTCTGAAGTACGCCTGGGGAGGTTTTTTCTTTTTCCAGGTCTTGATTGATGGGCTGAATTTGTGATGTAACATTGGACAGGACTGCTCTGTCATTGTTTGATTTAGAGAAAAAGGTGTATCCATTACCTCACCAGAGAAGGGAGGCTGAACCAGGAAAGAGTCCTTCAGGGCACTTGAACCTTTCATACTCTAATCTTCTGACACTCAGTGGTTTAAGTCCTTTAGATGATGTTTCTGTCATGACAGCCGACTCACTCATCCTCGACTATGCTGAGTAACATTTTCTAGTGTCGTGGTAAGTTGCTCTAAGTGCTCACTTTCGTGCAAAAAGAACAGTTTATGTAGATTTGTGTTCCATTAAAAGGACACATGTTTGATGGCTTCCAATAGTTTCCAAATCCCTTGTTAAAGCTTGACATATTAGTGAGCTTCGCATCCATCATCAGTTCTCAGATCCATTTCAGTCTGAAGCTGAGTGTTGTGGGCGTTGTGTGTAATGCGCTTTGTGTTTTAAAAGTGGCTCATTGCTACAACACCAGATTGATTTCAACATGAACAAATATATTTTATATTTCTCTGGGGTATTCGGGGGCCGGACAGGGTGAGAACTGAGCGGCTGGATGAATGCTGCCATTGTCTGGTTGGGCACACATACTCACTGCCTCACACACACACACACACACACCTACACACAGTTCCTCATAGCGTCCTCCTTTGTGCTGTTGTGTTTGAACTAAACATTTGTCTGCTTTAGATTTAACACTTAAACACCACATCATGCTCACTGTTTCTTTTTTTTTCCAGCCCGATGTCTTTACAGTGGAAAAACTGAATGCGCCCACGCTCCTGTGAGAGGGCGACCTTTGACCCCTGTCTCTGAGTGGCGTGCCCGTAAATGTTTCCTTCAAATGTGCTGTTCCTCGTAATGTTCCTCTCAGAAGGGAAATTCCCTCATGTCTGGAGCTTAATAGGGAAATGGTCTACACAGTATCTGACGTGGTTTGGCCTCCTGTTATCTCCTCTGAGATAGTGGTGAATTCTGAGAAAAACATTTTAAAGGAATAGTTTTGGGAAATATGCTTATTCGCTTTCTTGCCGAGAGTTAAGCTGGAATTATGCTTCTAGAAACACGGCTAGTGTAAACACATCACAATATACGTGAAACAGACATGAAAAGATTTGGATTTAACAGCGTAAATGGACATGGCAATGACAAGATGGGCAACGATATTAAGGGCCGTGAAGAATAATTTACACACATGAGGCACGTAGACACGCCGTAACTCTCAGCAAGATAGCAAACAAGTGTATTTCTCAAAATGTTAAACTATTCCTATAAGCTATTGCAACACAGTAGAGGTTTCTGACTGCTAGTATCTGTGGTATAACATGTGTGGGCCGCAGTTCCAGTCTGTATACACCTTCGATACACACACCACATCCTCAACCAAAGGCAAAGTTACAGAGACAAAACACAACTGTTAGCCACATTTCACATTACTGGGACCAGTCAGAGTGTTTATCCAGTCATGAAAAAGGCACCTTTATGCGAGTGGAAACTGGCGGAGATCAGAGGATTGTAGCGTAAAAATAAGACGTAGGTCAGTGGGCAACTGGGCGTACGCAGCTGTTTTTAGAAGCTCCTGAGAGAAAAGAGTGTGTGTGTTACTGTATTTTGGGCAGAAGGGAACGTGAGAGAGGTGTCGGGAGGAGGGCATGTAGGCGGCAGGGGAGGAGGAAGACATTATAGGTGATTTTCCACCCCGTCTGCACTGCTTAAGGCGTACACACCTCGTGTTTTCGAGGTTTCCACACAAAGCTGGCCTTGTGCTGAAGCTGCCCAGGAAGCGAGATCAGACATGGGAAAGAGCGTGATGGTTGACTAAGGATACAGTAGCTGACGTGGTGTCGGGTGTCCTCAGGATAGCTTAGAGAAAAAGGTTGTGTAGTCTCTCAGTGTTAACACACAAAGCTTAACTGGGCTGTCACTGGAGATGGAGAGAATAATGGAAGCAGTCGTTTCCTTCTACACCCAAATGATGTCAGCCACAGGGCAGACACAACTACAGATGTACAAACAACAAGTGTCCTGATCCAGATTATCTCATGATGGACATGAGCTGTGTTTTCATCAGGGGTGGGAATCACCAGAGGCCCCACGATACGATATTATCACAATACTTAAGTCACGATAAACGATCTTATTGCGATTTTAATCATTTTGCGATATGCTGAGTATTTTGATAAGATATATTGCGATATATTACCTTTATTCAACTGCACATTATGCAGTTTGTGAACATCTGTTTTATCTAATAAGATACAGTTTTCACTTTGTTCATCTCAGTGTTTTCATTCACATATCTTGAGGTCAGAGGTCAAGGGACCCCTTTAAATATGGCCATGCCAGGTTTTCCGCGCCAAAAAATGTAGCGTAAGTTTGGAGCATTATTTAGTGTTCTTCCCGAAAAGCTAACATGACATGGTTAGTACCAATAGCTTTAAGACTGAGCCCGCGATGGCCCCGCAGTCTAAGAGGTTAATGTAATAAAAGATCGATACTTGACGTCCGTGTGTCGATACAGTATTGCCACGCAAAATATCGCCATGCTATGCTGTGTCGATTTTTTTCCCCACCCCTAGTTTCATAACATCGAAATAAAAGGGTCATTGTTTGCTGTGGTACTTTGACTAGTACAAAAGAAAATTACGATTGTTGTTAGTTATTATGGTGACAACAGAACAGACGTCAGTGGGGCTGTAAAGAATGGTTGCAGCTCCCGGAGACAGCTGGCTGGCTAGTTAGCTAAAAGTAGCTTTTCCACAGTCAGAGGGACCGTTTAGTCCCGGCGCTGCCGCTGGCCCACCAGCCAGCTGTTCGGCTCATTTTCCGTAATCAGTGCAGCACCAAAGCCTGGCGGAAACAGCCCAAGAGCTAACCAGCCAGCTGTCCGCTAGCTGGCTATTCCAACATGCTTCAATGCCACACTGCTTACAGAAAACAAGCCGAACAAAGATGTCACTCATCTGTCCATCACACATTTGCTTTTCTCCGCTGTGACAAGAATGTGTAAATGAAGCATTCAGTTGTTCAATTTGACTAGTTTACATTTTCTGTGCCTTGTAATGTTACTACTCTACTGGTCGTTTAGTCATCGTTACTGCAAAACTTCACCTCAGCAGGAAAAGGGATCTGCAACTATGGCAGCGGTACATATAAAAATAGCCGCCACTCTGACCATCCTGCTACGTTGATTTGAACGGGAATGTCTGTTCTACTCCTATATTCTATTTTTATGTTTTATAACTTATTGATTCTGTATCATGAGCGCCTGTTCCACATTCTGGGTTCCCTATGAGTTCAAGTCACTGTGGTCAAGTACATTCACTCATTTCCCCCCTAATCAAAGCCAGCAGCTTCGGGCATGCAACACTAAAGTCAAGCCTCGCTCCAGTTTACAGTGGCATTATTATTGTTCTACCACTGTTTTCTTTTCAATGTAAAGTCTCTGCCTGCCGGGGATTTTCAAAACGGATTACGGATGGAGGCCGGTGAAGGAAGGAGTGAGCGCCGTCACGCCTCCTGTGCCTATCACGGGGTAATGAAAGAGGCTTTTTAGCAGCGACAGCGGTGAGGCTTTTTCAGGCATTCCTTTGACATGACCTTATAGGAGGAACATGCTGTGGCCCAGGGTGGGGCGAGGACGGGCATAAAGAGGTCACTGTGCTGATCCGTCAGCAGGATGGACAGATGAGAGAAAGAGGTGATGGAGAGAGCAAGGAGGACATCAAGGGGGACAACTTTTAACCATGACATCACTAAGAGGAAAAGCTTTTTTTTTCCACAGCATGTGCTTAACGTGTTAGCCATGTAGCGTGTAATGTACACGCTGACCGGCTGACTGGTTTCCTGACTGGCACGACAAAAATCTGAAGTCTTGTGTTAAGGTGTTATTTGATTTAGCAGCAGAGCAAAAACAAACCCTTGTCTGGTTCATTTAGCTGAGATTATAAAGCAACTCCAGCGTACAGTGAAGACACTATGTGGCCTGTGTGTACAGTAAGCATGCGCTGAAGCAGCTTTTTGTCCTTCAAAGCGACAGAGTTAATGAAACGAAAGACTTAAAGGGAGCATGATGGAGAGGTTAATTTGTAGAGGCTGTAATGTTTTCCTGTCCAATTAGCGTCACACATACATCATGAGCACCTTTTGCCTCTGTGGATTTCAGTGTCCGAGTGAGTCCACCACGATGTCGTCTTCTTCATCTCGTCAAACCCTATTTAAGTCTTGTTGAATACATATTGTCTTACAGAAGGGGATCTTCCAGTGTAAACACTCAAAAACAGACATAAGTTGTTTTCCAGACTTCCAAGAATTTCTGAAGTTCCTCGAATCGTCAATCAAAGCGCTCACTGTTTGCCTTTGAAAGGATCCAGAGTGGAAGGAAGTGGGGCGCTCGCCTCATGGGGAGGTAATCAGCCATTTAGACAAGCTTTCCTACAGTGAGTTCCTCGTGCCAGGCGGTGGTGCCAATAGCTCCCCTCAGAGCATAGCTGCTGCGGCTATCACTGGCAATAAAAAGCTCAGTTTGATAGAGACAGGGGGCCTATACAGCTTTTCTCGCCAGACAAATGTAATCCCAATATTGCTCTCATTTGTTAATGATTTACAACTATTGTGAAATGTACTCCAACCAGATGCTCACTTTAAAGTGCCAGGCTCTTAAAGTGCCACATGTTTTCTCAAGCTGAAAACTCATTAATTAAATGGACCTCGACTGTGGAAACCACAAAGACACATTGTTGATACGAGTAGAGAGACTACTGGGCGTCCCATGTCAGTATTCAATTAGTTGTTCGGATAGATGTACTTTTTAAATCAATACTAGTGCTGCAACTAACCTTGAATTTTATTATCAATTATGGTGCTTATTATTTTCTCAGTTAATTGATTCATTTTTTGGTCTGTAAAACATCAGAAAAGAGTGAAAAATGCCATCACAATATCGTGGAACAGAGGTTTTCAAAGTGTGAGGCGCGCCTCCCCAGGAGGGCTCCAAACTGTTTCAGGAGAGGCTCAGTGAATGGAAGTGAAAAAATATTGCATTAGTTATCAAAAGAATCATCACAGAATAGCTTATGTGTGTGATTTGGTTCAAGAGATAGTTCAGAGATGCAGTGGTTCTTACTGATTTTCCCAGAATCAGAAACTAAACTAAATTAAACTTAGGACGGACTTTTTTTTATGTATTTGGTGTAGTCTGAAGTTATGTCAAACAGCAATATTAGTCTATCTTGGCTCAACTGTTCAGTGTCTATGGGATCAAATAACATAATCGTGATCCAGAGGCATCCAGGAATTGAGCAAAACTAAGCAAATAAACTAACAGGGGAGGTGGGAGGGAGCCTCTTTCCCAAGCTTTGTCTGCAAAATGTTGTTTTCACTGTTAGCACTGTTAGCTATGAGCCGCCGGCTCAGCCGTTACCATGTTGAGAGCTGTGCAGAAGCAACGGAAATGCTCCCAATCTCGCATTTAGCACCTTTTAAATTTTGTCTAAACACATGCCGCTGTACAAGAACTCTAATGAAGGTGTCAGTACTTGACAGTTGTTGATGCTGCGGACACAGTTTGTGTGCTACCAATAAAGTGTTGAGTCTGGATACCCAATCATTCTAATAAACTTGCAGCCAAGCAAGAAGCAACAACCCCTTACTAAATGTATTTCCTGCCGCGATCCATTTCATATACGGACTTTCTTCTCTTTCTTCACCTCACGCCTTGAGTGTCTAAACTGCTGAAATGTTTGGCCAAACCAAAGACAGATGATTATGTGGTTTACTTGCTTGTTTGGAAAATAAATACCTTTGTCACAAATATGCCTCAAACCCTCCACCTCTTGATACAAATATGGGTTTAATGACAGTAAACTGAGCTATTGGTCTGGTCAGAGAAATGACTACTGTATTTACAGAGGAGTAAATATTCTTCCCATTTAAACACTCCCTGGATAGGTACAAACTGTGCTCCTCAGACAGATGGCTGGATGTTTAAGGTCCAGCTGTGCAGCAAAGATGTATGTCCATAGTTTCAGATTGGTAAGAGCTCTTGGCAGTTATTATCAGAGTTCCACTTTAATTTGATTTAAAGACAAGCTGTATTTTCTTTACATCCCGTTCCTTTAATAATTTTTATAAGCTCAGGTTGAGCTGAAATCATTTTTTGTTTTGTGTCCTATAATTGACAGTTCCTCCGCAGTACATTCCTAAACAGCTGTATCACGTTGACCTTTCGAAAGCAAACAGACACCACCTCTCCCACTTCACTGGCCTTAAAACCATTATTGGCTGTATAAGGACGCAGTTATCACGCTCGCAGATGTTTCAGCTGGAATGCTTTCAATGCAAAGTGGTGCCATAGTGTACTGTAGGTAGCCAAAAGCCAGTAATGATTTAATGCACTTTTTCAGGAAGGGTCAGTCAAGATTTAGCAGGTTAAATGGTTTATTTAACTGCAGCTGTGAGACATAAGTGATTAGCACTGAAGTGGAGTTCAGACGGAAACTGGCTGCAGTGGTGTGTGTGTGTTCGTACAGGTTCCAGTGAGAAGATAAAATGTGATCTAGGAAGTCCAACCTGAGTAGTACATCAAAGTGTTTTAAGGCTTTTTCATTGGTCTGAACACATCCTTAAAGGTACAGTGTGTAACATGTGGCGGCATCTTGCGGTGAGGTTGCAGATTGAAACCTCTCCCGTGTGCCAAGCGTGTAGGAGGACTTCGGTGGTCGAAAATGGGTTCTCTGGGTACCCACGAGTCTCTCCTTTACAGACATGCCCACTTTATGATAATCACATGCAGTTTGGGGCAAGTCATAGTCAAGTCAGCACACTGACACACTGACAGCTGCTGTTGCCTGTTGGGCTGCAGTTTGCCATGTTATGATTTGAGCATGTTTTATGCTAAATGCAGTACCTGTGAGGGTTTCTGGACAATATTTGTCATTGTTTTGTGTTAATTGATTTAAAATAATACATATATACACACATTTGCATAAAGCAGCATATTTACCCACTCCCATGTTGATAAGAGTATTAAATACTTGACAAATCTACCTTTTAAGGTACATTTTGAACAGATAGAAATGTGCGATTAATTTGCGATTAACTGTGGACAATTATGTGATTAATCGCGATTAAATATTTTAATTGATTGACAGCCCTAATTATATTACATTTCTGCCAATAGATCCCCCTAAATGCTACAGACTGTTCTTTTAAGGCAGGGGTATGCTCGAAACTAACTAGTTCGTATGACATGACGGTCGATGGTGTAGGAAGGAAAAAGTTCTTAAATCTGTTTCAAACACTTGAAGGCGACCATCATAGAGAATATGGAGGTTACAGCACACGCTTTCAGTCTTTTCTGGAAAGCATTTATTGTGTTGTTTACACAAAAAGTCAAAAAATGACAGTAACAAAAGAAAAAAGCTTGAGAGAGAAGTACAAACCCTGACATTTTTCTCACCTCCCCACATCTGGCCAATCACAGCGTGTGGTGGGTGTGAATATCAGATTGTCAGTTTCGGAAAGTCAAAAAAAATTGTCGGACGCAGCTCCCCCTCAAATCTTACATCAGAAAGCCCTGGGTGGAGGAGTTTCAGACACAACCACAAGCACGTTTGGTTGGAGCATACTGCGACTTTTAGACTCACAGCCGGAGGTCTGAAGGACACTCTCTCTAACCTTGAAATCCTCCCTGCTGATGGACGTCTTCTGATTTATTGCAGCTGTTCTTGTGTCCACTGTTAACCTGAACACTAACCCCTCTCTACTTCACAAGAGTTTCCTAGCCTCTTGGGAGCTGTAGAAACTCTTTGAAACAGCTTGTCACTCAAGTATTCAGGACTGCGGTTGCCAGGTTTGACACTAGTTGACCACTTGTTGCCAGCTCCTCTCTCATTTTTTAGGGTGGTAGTTCTGCCTCTGACAAGCCATCTGTATGACTGTTTCCAGGCTTGCTTTGGGATACGTGCTTTTTGTCACAACATCATCTCTGCATCTGTGGCGCCGGCCCAAGCCTATTTACATACCTGTGAATCAGGCGGGAGGCCCAGAGGAGAAAGGCATGCAAATGAACGTTTGCCTTGGCACTCCCCAGTGCCCACATCAAGAGTGCTTCTCTCAGAGTGGCAGGGCGGTCCAGCAGCTCTTAACACAGGCTGCTGTTTAGAGAGGAGGGCAAACTGAGGGCTCAGACTGAGTGGTAGTTATTCACCTCCACAGGTGCTCCTTTGAAATTCATGTGAGAGGAAAAATGTACTCATGTGGTACAAGATGTACACGTCTGTGATGTGTTCAAGGGTTTGCTTTTAGTGGCAGAGTTTTAGTGTCGCCGGGATTTTAAAATCTTGTCCAGTTTAAAGTCAGAATCATAGACTGTATATAAAGATAAACGACACGTCTCAGCTTCCTCCCACTGTACAAAAGTGAAGCCAAAATATCCTGGACACAGGAGCTGCCATATTGAGATTTTGACGTCATTTGGAGTCTGAGCAGTACTGATTGGGTGGCTGGAGCCGTGGTATCAAGGTCCTGCCCACACACCCAGTTAGCCAATCACAAGCCGAGCACGGCTGCAGCTTGCTAGCGTGAGCAGCTTCACTCAGAGCAGCTGTCAATCATGACGTCTCACCCCCTTTTTATAGCATCAAATAACTAATTAAAACCAAACTTATGAGAAAAATTAACGCTTAAAACAAACACCAGCGTGAACAACTACCTGAAATCATAGAAACCGTCTTTGGGAAAAATGTATTTGAGGTGTACTTTGACTTTTTAGTTTGGCCCATGTCCCATCCACTAACATGGAGGGGGCGGGATTTATGACCTATAGTGCAGCCAGCCACCAGGGGGTCGATCGACATGTTTTGGCTTCACTTTTGGGGAGCTGTCATGTCGACCACTTTTATATACAGTCTATGGTCAGAATTCACTGATAGAGTTCATATCAAATATTTCTATTGTGTAGTTCTACTTCAATAACATTGACTTGCAAGTTGAAAAACAATTGAACAAATATATTGATTTCATCCATACCGTTCACTCCTATGGAGAGAAGTAGAACAATGGTTAAGGTTTACACAGAAGACAACTTTCTTGTCTCCTCTGAGGCAGACACAGGAGAGACAGTCCTTTTGATTTACCCATACACTGCTGTTTCTAGGCTGTATTGTTTTCCATTACACCATTCAGTATAACGGTAATCTCACTTTAAACCCATGATTGATTTCTGCTCCGTCATCCTGAGGGGCTGTTGCAACCCTTCACTCCGCTCTGGTTGATATATGAGCATGTGTTTTCAATTCACAATCTCTTGGACTGTTTGGGGGTTTTTGACAGTTTGATACAGCACTCAGACTCCCAGAAATCCTCAATGTTGAATTATCTGTCTCCATTAAGTAGAAGTGACCATCTTGTATGTGTGAACTCAGGTGCTGTTAAGAAATATGATTGTAAATCTATTATCACCCATGTGTGAGCCATGTACTGAAACACACACTGGATCTGGTCTTTTTTGTTCCAGATAACTCCTGAACAGGATTTCTTTTTACTTGTCAAATGGAAATTTACGGTTTAGGTCATCGTATATTTTTTTTAATGTTAGCCGTGGCTAGGAAAACCCCTTAATAGAAGAGGAAAAATACAACGAGTCTGCCATGTTCAAGGCTTCCCCAGGTTTTGAGATGTCTATTCTCGGGACAGTATATCTGGCAGTGGCCGACCACAGCTGTGTTTGTGCTGGGATGGTGTACTGGAGTAATTCCCCTCTTCCTCCAGTTGACCTTCTGGCCTGAGCCAGGTTGTCCCCGAGGGGCTGAGGAGGTGGAGGAAGGTGAGTGCAGGTATGTGGCTGCAGAATAATATAGGGCTTTTCCTTAAGTACTTTTTGCCGTGCCGAGTCAAATCGTGCCCGCTGATTTGTGTTTCTATTATCAGTTTTAGCCCGCAGAGCAGCGCTTAAAATGGACTTTCTCCAGAGTCGGGCCAAGCTGCGCCCGACCCGCCTCCAAGCGGGTTGCGGTGATGTCTCGCCGGCCGCGGCCAACCTGTGGTGATCTTCCTTCCCTCCCTTAAACAAGCCTGTGTTGCCGAGACTCAACTCATGTCTGTGCAGGAGACCAGAGGTCATTGTGTGTGTTCAGCTCTCAGTACTTTCGTAGCTTCTAACCGATCTGTGGTTTGAGGTTTAGTTTCTCTCGTGCGTCCCTGTTTGTGCTGTCAGATATCTGCTTTATTTTACTGTTTCGCTTTCAGCTGTAGGCTGTAAGAGTTGTGTTAAGTTGCTGATGATGAAAACCCAACAATCCTGTTTTTGCTTTATTCCCCCCCCCCCCCCCCCCCCCCCCCCCCCCCCCCCCACACACACACACCCAGCAGCTGTGATAGTTGCTGTTTAGTCTCCAGGAGACTGGACTGAACATATCAGCAGATTATTATCAAATCCAGTAAAGCCAAGTCGTTAACAATGTCTTTAAGGAGGATGTTCCTATCTCAATAACCTTGGGGTGCATATTTAGGAATGCAGCAGATGAAAGCGCCGGGTTGTGTCTTTGAGGTTGCGCCATCAGTTAGAGGGAAAACCCACCCTCACATACACTAACACTGATTTCATCAGCGTTTAATGCATTCCATGTTTTATTGTGTGCTAAATTGTTGCAACTGGGTTTTTGGTTTACTCAGCTTTCCTCAATGTGCAGTCTATTATACTTTACTTGATTGTGATTTACATCTGCATATTTCATAAGAACTCAGTCAGCGAATTGGTTTTAACTCAGTGCATTTACTTTTAAATGTGCATGTCAGTGCAGTTCTTCATGTTTTCTGTCATGGATTTCTTGCTATATGATAATGCACGAAAACATTGTATGAATGACATGGTAATGCGCAAGGCTAAAGCATGTAATAAGAACACCATTTTTGCTTTTGGTGTGTCATTTGTACGCCATGTAGTCTGTCTAACTGCAATGTAAATGCATATGCTACACTCAGAGATAGTGAGGTAGAATAGAAAGCGAGAAAGATGGCTTACTGGGTCCAGCAAACATAGGACTTTAAACCGGGAGGCCGTTTTGTAAGTTAGTGACGTTTGTGATAGGTTTCCAATACTTGTTGCCTAAAGGCCCAGACACACCAAGCCGACATCAAAGAACTAGCGGCGATGAAGGCCAACTGCTACGTCGCCTCACGTCACCTTTATCTTGGCCGACAATTTCTTTCGAACACACTGCAAAGACTACAGCAGACAGCCAGTTAGCACGTACGTTCTGTGCCTGCGTGAGGAAAAAACTCTCCACACCAGCAGGTCATGGTTGTCTGTATTTGTCATTCAAATAGAGAAACCGGAAGGCCGAGGACGGCGGATATACAAGTCGTTGTTATGACGCGTACATGAAATAAAGCGGCATTTGCAGTTATGAGAAGAGCCTTCTGTGTGCGCCCTCTTGACTTTACTCGTTGGTTTGCTTTCCTCACTTCCGTTTCTCTTGTTGTGTACTGATTCGTTGAAGCTGAACAGCCAATCAGATTGATTTCACTCACTGACGGGGTCCGCTGTCGATTCAACATGTTCCGACACGGGCAGACTAGAGCCGACGGTGCGGGACACACCGCAAAAACCAGGCCGACAGACGCTCAGTGACGGCTTCAAACTGTCCGTCGGCTTGGTGTGTCAGGGCCTTAAACCTAAAGTGAGGTGACACCTATGTTTTTTGTTGCCCCCTGCTGATTCTGGACTTTCATATACGTGTGTCATATTCACGCCTCATTGAAGTAAAACGTGACACTGACAGGCTATCCTCTGGTGGACAGACGGGTCTAGTACACTCTTTGGTGTGATACCGGGTTGGACAAATTGAAGGCCTCAAAACCTGACAGCTGTTGTTGGTGTTTCAGAAAGCTGCATATTGATCTCCAATTAATAGCAGTTGTAGTTGCACTGGAAATCTAGCAGCATGGCACCACATTTACTGTGTAGGGCCGGTAGTCCATGTGAATAAAACAAATGACACCACAAAGCAACATGGAACAGGAAAACCCACTGCAAGTATTTAATGAGAGTCAGGAGGGATCTGCCCTGTTGTTTGGATTCGATGAATCATTCACAGAACAAATGTTATACCCTTATTTGTCAAGTAAACTTATTTTTATCTGAACTCTGGCCTGGCTCTTATGAGAGTCATTCTTCAGCTGTCACATACAGTATTTCATAAAAATACTGCAATGCACATGACTGCACAAGAAGCCATAATAGACCTTAGTCGTCAAGCTGCGTCTCCCAGTGGCTTCAGCCAGGTGATCTGACCAGGAATGCCACCTCAACTCTTTCTCTTTGGCCTTTTACGGGAAACCATGTGTGTCCAGCTGGGCTTTTCTCTCTCCTGCCTCTTCTGCTACCACGTGAAAGAGACCCAATTGTGTGTCAGGGGAGTCATTCTTCACGAAGAAGTGGGTTGTTTGTGGGAGCAAAAGGAATTTCTGCTTCTTCTGTCAGATCAGTTTTATGATGTATTGTGTAGACTTTGTGGGAATACAAAGCGCTTTGTTTTTGTATCTACGTGGGTCTGTGTGCATTCAGCCGTGTGCAGAAAAGGTCATTATACTCTTGAACTACATAGTTCTCAAATCTTGTATGAATGTGGGAATTCCCGAGCTTCATCTTGTTAATACGCCCCAGGAAGACAAAGCACTAAGGCTTTTCATAACAACAAATGTCTTTCCTGGCAAACAGCGCTGAGTGGCAAAACAGAGGGCTGAGTGTGTTGAGAAGCTCTCAGCCAGTTTGTGTTTTGGCAGCCGTTCCAGACTGACCTTCTCAGCTGTGAAACACTGGGATCTGCTTTACATTCACACCTGTTGGGAACAAGAAGGATTTAAACAAATGCAGTCAGGAGGTGTCTCTGAGATACTGTGACTGAGATAATGTTGCTGATATAAGAGGTCAAGCTCTGTCTCTGACCATGTCTACTTCCACCTCTCTGTATCTGTCTTTTATTTCCTCTGCATGTCATCCTCCTTCTGTTTCCTGCTTCCTCACGTTTCACCCAGTTCTAGGGCTGCAACTGACAATTATTTTGACAGCTTTGGTTTTGAAATGCTCACTATTTTTGAGGTCTCAAGGTTGGCAAGTATGGTCCTGTATGCTGTAGAGAATGAATGGAAAAAGGAGAGCAGATTGAGAGCAGCAAAGGTCACAGGGGCAGCACTCAACTGTTTTTCTCTTGAGTGTAAAAACTGTCTGTTGAGTTCATGGACCTGTGCGGTGGAGGTCTTTTGTGTAAAGCGACCCATGTTGAGGCTTGAGCATGATTAGGATCTTATCTGATAAGGACCAGGCATGTTCTGATGGTCGACTTCCTCTGAAATTACGTGTTTTTACGAGATAAAAGAGCATCTTAAAGCTACAAGAAACCAGCACCAGACATCTGGGATCTCTGAGCTGAGCTGGCTGGTATTACACGACCGTTGTGTAATACCAGACAGACAGTAGAGGTTTACATACCTCAGATATTAAAGGAACGCTGTGGTCATGGTGGGGAAGGGGAGTATAACTTCTATTCACGTATATGTGGTAATATGTTAGTTTTGTTAGATTATTTGTTTTGAAATATATCTGGAACTGGAAGTATATTTTTAGTGTGCTGTTGACAACATCAACTAAAAATATGATTTCCTGTCTTATATGCAGACAAATTCTGACAGATGGACATACGATCTAGAGCTGAAACTATTAGTCAATTAATCAATGAGTCTATCAAAAGAAAATGAATCAACTATTTTATTATTATTACATTATTCATTAATTCCCATTATAAACTGAATATCGTTGGGGTTTTTGGACATTTGAAGACGTCTGCACTATTTTCTGACATTTTATAAACTGAATGAATAATACATTAATTGAGAAAATAATTGGCAGATTAATCAATCATTCTTTAAAAACATATAGTAAGGTACCTTTTTAGTATGATGTTATATTAATTTGGACATATTAAGCTCCTATTTGCTTCTTGTCTGTCACTGCTAGGGCTGCAACTAAAGATTATTTTCATTGTCGATTAATCTGTTGATTATTTTCTTGATTAATCGATTAGATGTTTGGTCTATAAAATGTCAGAAAATGGTGAAAAATGTTGATCAGTGTTTCCCAAAGCCCAAGATGACGTCCTGACATGTCTTGTTTTGTCCACAAGTCAAAGATATTCAGTTTACTGTCATAGAGGAGTAAAGAAACCAGAAAATATTCACATTTAAGAAGCTGGAATCAAAGAATTTTGACTTTTTTTTTTCTTAAAAAAATTACTCAAACCGATAAATCGTTTATCAAAATAGTTTTGATTTGTGCAAAACATTAAAAATCGCATGAAATCCAATGCACGATGGCGTGCATCAACTTTGGTATATGAAACATATTCTAAAGTCATTTGTAAAATGGACTTTTACTGTTTGGATTAGTTTATCAGCCAACCAGCTGATGTGTTCCAGCTGCTGTCTTTCATCCCTTTTATCCGCAAGTCTGCTCAGCATCACTATCGCTCACAAACACACATCAACACACACTTCCTCATCACTCAGTGTTTCTCTTATATCGCCCGCAGCAGCAAACTGTCTCTTTTCTCTTGTGTTTATGTGAGCTACATTTCTTAGGATGGAGGATATTTTGTTGTAATACTCCCAACATCCATCAAGATCATATGCTTTGAGTGCACAGACCTCATCCATCATATTAGCTGTATTAGTAATAATGACGGCTCTCTCTAATGACAGGATGTGGATGGGAACAGTGCGTCCCTGTAAATCTGCTCAGTTCTTCTTTTTTGTGATGAGTCAAATTCAGAAATATTACTTATTTCTAATGGATTTCAAATTACTTGCCAAGAATTGATTCACAGGAAACGCTTGAATGCACCCTCGTATTTTGGCGAGTAGTCTGTTCTTCCTGCAGGAACGACTTCAGAAGAACATCTGTCTGTTTTTCCTTATTTTCTAAAAGCAGTTAAACTTATAACGACTCAATTTCTGTTTAAATGTTTAAAATCTATTTACACGTAATTTAAAACTTGTGAAAGATTTAACAGAAAAAACATGCTTTCTTATGTTGGTAGACTTCAGCAAATACCGAGCAAACAACTTCTCGCAGTTACAAACTGACCTTTGTCAACCACACAGTTGGATTTGTGTCATCATAGTTTTTTTTAAGTCTGTTCTGTTATTATTATTAATTTAATAACATCTCTCTTTCCTTCTCTCTCTTTCTTCTCTCTATAGTTGAAGCAGCCTGACAAGGCAGCGGCGGCGGCTCACACCTATTTCGAGGCCAACCCAGAACATGTTGAGATGGGTCAGAACCTGGAGCAGTACAAAGACTTGCAGGGCGTGGAGGAGGACCACTTTGTGGACCGAGAAGCCCGGCCTCACCAGGTAAGCCAGGATATACTGTAGATGCGTGTAACTTTTTGGTTATTTCTCACTTAGTTTTGTCTCTTTCCATCCTTTTTCCATGCCTCTTACCTATTGACACTCTTACCATAGTTGCCAATCCTTCCAATTTTCCTGGGAGACGCACGTTTTTCATTGCCCTCTCCAAGTTTCCTCCCGGGGTCACAATTCTCCTGTATTTCTCCAGATTTATGGCAAATTTTCACACATTACCCATTAATGTACAGCATGTATAAGCTCTTCTGTTTCCACCCGGATGACAACAGAGCTACACCAAATGTTATTTCCCGAAAGAGAGCAGTCTATGCTTGCGACACAGCGAGTTTGAGCAGCGATCGGCTACGCTCGCCGCTGGGTTCAGCGCCCAAAGTTGGGTTTTGCTCAACGTAGCGGAAAGCCGGCGTGGCGCAAGCCATTAGAAATAACGGGTTTAAGAGCGCAGTGGTGCAGTGGTTGCATTGTGTCTGAAAGGGAATTCAGTGAGTGAGAGACGGAGAGAGCTAACTGAAAGAAATCCTCAAGCAGGGGCAAAAAATTAATAAAAAGTGATGAATATTAATTTACGCTAGAGATTCACACGCCAATGTTACGCCAGAGGGGCGAATTATTCAGTTTTCTTTCTTGAGAATTAAGGATAAAATTAAAAGTTTGCTGTTACGGTGTACTTCTTATTTTGCTATTTTCATTGTTTTAAAGTCACCAGAATGCAGGAAACAAAATCCCTTAAACTCAAATTTGTCCTGAAATCCTCCCTATTTTTAAGGTCTCAAGGTTGGCAAGTATGGCTCTTACCTGAGCGTGTTTCCGATCATCTGTGTGACCTGTTGCCATTTTTTTTCAATCCTGGCCAAAATGTCTGGCTACATTTTCCACTTTACGTCTTTCCTAAAGGGAAAAGTCCTGCTGTTGTAACTGTACGTATGAAGGGGCCTTTATGTTAATGGAGTTTAATGACTGGAAACTCATTTAGTGCTGGTTGTGGTAAAGCGTTTTGGATCCTTTATGCTCTCATTTCACTCTCTATCCGTCTATTCTCTCTTTATCTTTAAGTCAAACTCATATGAGCTCCAAAAGCACCTTCTGAAGCTACACACACAGTACAAGTCTAACTACTTTAATTTACAGTGGTGAAAGAAGTACTCAGATCATTTACTTAAGTAAAAGTAGCAATACTACAGTGAAAAAACGAATCTGTTACAAGTAAAAATCTGCATTTAAAATCATACTTTGGTAAAGGTTAAAAAATTGTATCATCAAAATATACTTAAAGTAACAAAAGTAAAAGTACACATTATGCAGAATGAATCATTTCAGATTACTAGATCATAATTATTGATGCATTAATGTGTTCATCACTTACTAATGTTGCAGCTGGTAAAGGTGGAACTAATTTGAATTACTTTACATACTGCTGGGTAGCTTAATCTATAATAATATATCATAATTTATTGGCTGAATTATATGTTTTGTTTCTTAGTCTTAGTAGTAACTTAAGTTGTCAAATACATGTAGTAAAAAGTAAGTAAAGTGCAATATTTCCCTCTGTAATGTAGTGGCGTTGTAGTATAAAGTAGCATTAAATGGACTCAAGTCAAGTGAAAGTACATCAAAATTGTACTTAAGTACAGTACTTAAGTAAATATCATTCATACCAACTGTACATCAACTAAACTTTAAAACAGGACTGATAATTAGTTAGAAAGTTATTGTGTGTCTGTGACTTCCCTTTACTTTCCTGTCCAAAGCAACTGTCCTATGGGAACCATAGAGTCATGTATATTACATCTTATTTTAAATGTCTTCATAAAGAAGTGACAGTGGGAATCCTCTCTGGCACCCACCCAGCTCTTCGTCTGTTTAGTCCAAACAAACGATCATTTCTGCTGCTGCAGGAAACTTAATGTGCACCAGAGGACTCGTAAATAAAAACTTGTATGAACAACAAACATTTGCTTTTATAAAACTGTCAAAAATAAATAAATACCTCATTACAGCAGCATATCATAAAGAGCTGTGCTGAACACCGGAAGTCGTAAATACTCATCCCATCCTTCCTAACTCCCATGATCCTCTGTCTCTCCTCTGTCACAGCACTCCTTCGCAGCAGCAGTGAGGCTGTACGATGAAGGCGACCACGAAGGAGCCATCGCTCTGTTCGAGGCGGCTCTGGTGGAGTACTATAAAGCGGATTCGGAGTGCCGGGCCCTGTGTCAGTGGCCGCAGAGGTTTGAGGGCCACGACCATCTCCGCTACCGTTACAGCCTGCATGAGCTTGTATCAGGTAAGAGACGACATTTGAACAGGTTTACATGCATCTATCCTCAAGTAGCACAAAACGTGTCCCTGAGTTGCATATTTACAATTCTACAATTCATATTTAATGCAAATAACCAGGGTAATAATAAGGCAATATATATTGTAGGGCTGGGCGATAATTCAATATGATAATTTATCGTCTTTCAATGGATTCATATTGCGATGAAATTATATATGGATACAACAGTTATGTTGTCTAAATTTATAATAATAACAAGCAAATACTAACTTATATTTCTCAGACAATCTGATCTGAAATATTTTGAGGGAACATTGTGGTTTTGTTTACATTATCACTCAGTTCAATGCGATAAGCAAATGTGTATATATGGAAATATTTTTTTTTCTTTATAATTTCACTTGAAACAATGATGTTCATTTTGCGCTAAAATTTCATTTGAGAATACTAAAATAGCTCTTACCATGTGGTTATTTCATATAGAGTTTTTATTTATTGAAATACCAGAAAACATGCTATATCATGATATATATTGTTATCGAGATATGAAATGACCTGTATAATATGATAGATTTTGACCGTATCGTCCAGCCTTAATATATTGCATTAAAATCCCAGCGTAAACATGTGTGCATTAACATTATGTTGATTTTGAATATGATTTGTTGGTGCAATCAGCAGTATTTATTCTTAAAATGACAAAATAATGAAACTGTAAGTTTCTAATTAGAACCAGAGTTTTCTTGTTTAGGTTGTGGTTTAAATTATTTACATCCTCTTTGTGTTGCATCATTACAACATGTAGATGTTGATATGACAGCTAGCACCATAAACTGTAAGGTGACATCTGACATTGGTTCAAGCTGTTTCCGTATGATTTTTACTGTAGCAAAATCGGGTGGCACCCTCCAGGTCTGACAAGTGAAGCCAATACAGAAGTACCTTAAACTTGCTTTCTTTCTAACAGCCAGCAGGGGGCGACTCCTCTGGTTGCAAAAAGAAGTCAGATTGTATAGAAGTCTATGAGAAAATGACCCTACTTCTCACTTGATTTATTACCTCAGTAAACATTGTAAACATGAGTTTATGGTCTCAATCGCTAGTTTCAAGTCTTCTTCAATACAACATGATGTTTATTTGGTAAA
The DNA here is from genome assembly GCF_015220745.1 of Sebastes umbrosus. Lineage (NCBI taxonomy): Eukaryota > Metazoa > Chordata > Actinopteri > Perciformes > Sebastidae > Sebastes > Sebastes umbrosus. Next base: position 14,678,357 of record NC_051273.1, read on the forward strand.
TTATGGTCCCATTTAGAGTCAAATAGACCATAAAGCAGGGGATGCTTTAGGGCGTGGCTACCTTGTGATTGACAGGTTGCTACCACGGCGTTGTCCATTCTGGGAGTTGTCCGTGTTTTCGTCTTAAAACTTGAACCCTTTCACAGTGTGATTTCTATTCATGAAAGTTAATTATAACATTTTGGTCACCTAAAAATGTCTTATTCATTGTTCAGTTGTACTTAGCTCCACCCTCTGGTGTCACTTCTTGTTGCAAAAAAGCCAAGATGGCGACGCCCCAAAATGAAGATGGCAATGGCAAAAATGCCGAACTCAAGGTTTCAAAACAACAGACCAATGGGTATCCTCAAGTAGCACAAAACATGTCCCTGAGTTCCATATGTAATATAAAATAACCAGGGTAATAATAAGGCAATATATATTATATTAAAATCCCAGCATAAACATGGACATGAGGTGGATTTTGCATATGATTTGTTGGTGTAATCAGCTGTGTTTATTCTTAGAAATGGCAAAATCAGAGAAATAATGAGTTTCTAATTAGAATCAGGTCTTTGTTGTTTAGGTTGTGGTTTCAATTATTTACACCCTCTTAGTGTTGCATCACAACAACATGTTGATGTTGATATGACAGCTGGCACTAATTAAAAAGAAACGTGCAACAGTAATATGGCATCTGACATTAGTTCAAGCTGTTTCAGTATGATATAGTATATTGTGATATTTTATTGCTGGTATGAGCCGATGTCTAATTGACCACCTCCTGCATGTTGCAATGCATTGAAAGCTTGTGCGGATGTTCTCTGCAATTCTGAGAAACCCCGCCTCGTGTTGTCTGTTGATTTGAAAAATACCACTTTGTGTTCATTTTTAGACACACCGCCCCCTGACAGTGGTCTCCTGTCTTTAGTTGATTCTGACGGTCTCAGAGGTCCATTACAGTCTTTCAATGAAAGGAATGAGTGTTTAGTTGTGGAGCATTTTTATCAACGTATCGTGACTGTTCCACCAACACGTCTGACTGCGCTGCGTGGCCCTGAGCCCGAGCCGGGCTTTGTTGTGCTGACAGAGCCTGGGGTCGCTTAGACAAGGCCAAACAACAGCCTTCATGCTCACTAGGTGATCAAATCTCCCTGGCAGCGGTTTGGCACTGGATGGCGGTTGGCACTGGGTCAAAGGGCAGACGAGGGATAACAGCCATAAAAAATAGGGAGCTGTGTTTATGTGATCGTATTAAGATTTTGCATTGGAAATATAGACTGTTGGTGATTAAGATGCATATCATATACTGTAATATATATATACACATATACTCTCTATTGTCCACCTTTGGGGGAAAAAAAGGTCCCCAAAACACCACAAAAGACAAAAACAAGAAGTATAGACTTTTCGTTACAGTCAAGCTTCAAATTATTTTATCAATATTTGTTTTCAGCGGTTGCTAAGCTTTTCCTGGCACTCCACATGTTCCACATGTTGAGGTACAGAGATTTATATGCCAGTGGTTTGGCTTGAATGTCTTGGAGATAAAAAAGTGTAAATAAACGTCTTAACTGCCAAGGCTTCAGAGCAGATTCATATAATTTGAAGCAGAGCCAGTACAGTGTAATCTGAGGTAAAACAACCCAACACAAACAAGGGACACACATATCAGGTCCTCTACACAGATGTTGCAAGATTTTATCCCAGACTTCCTTCAGCTGTTCATTGTTGTTCATTGTTGTATGGTTTACCACAGCACTGAGCTCTTGGATTATTGAATTGGCTGGAAAACTGCATCCAGAAAAGGACGAGGCAGCTCGTATTGGGGTTTTATGGCTTTACTTAAAAATGTTATCTAAGACCACATTACCCTTGGGAATCACTAAACCCTTCTTATGATGCCATTCAGACATGTTAAGAAGACATGATGTGGAAGACTCATGGCACATACCACAGCCTGCTGATCTAACTGACAAATCAATATATTGATTTTGGGAGTATTGAGCCTGCACTGTATGTTTTGACAAACTCTACACTAGAAAACATGCAGTATCCAGAGGAAAACTCTATACTAAATCAATACGTTATATTATCGTACGCAGTCTCTTAGAAATAAATCAAATGATAAAAAAATAACAACAACTGAAATGAAGATCGGTCCGAGCTCCAGTTAGTGCCGATGTGTTGAGTGATCCTCTGAGCTGAGCTGTTTTCAGTTACAGTCCTGGGATTTAGTTGACATGCTCTATTACCATCTTTGACAGTCCAGGAAAACAGCCTGAACCAGGGCCAGGATAGCAGCCTGAGTCCACCCACAACCCCCACTGACTCACTACAAGACTGTCTCTTCTTCTTCTCTGTCTCTCTTTAAAGAGGTTCTATTATGCTTTTATGCTTTTTCCCTTTCGTTTAGTGTGCCATACAGTTTTTTGTGCAAGTAAAAGTTCTGTAGAGTTACAAAGTCCAAAGTCCACGCCAAAGGGAGGTACTCTCCCCGGCAGAAACACTGCTCCCGAACTGCCTGAAACACCTTGCTTGAAGTCCCGTCTTTTCTTTCCGTTACGTGGTGATGTCACCAAGTAACACATTTGCATAATACCTGCCTAGTGGCCAGTTTTTCTTGGCATCTTTTCTTAGAGGAACATTCTTGTATTTATTACAAATCGCAAATGTTCTTGTTGTGTTGAAGTCCAATTGAAAGTGTCGATTGTATGAATGGTTTCTAGTTTGGTGCACTCAGTTTCTGGTTATAGATATTTTTACAACAATATGGCCATCTGGAATGAAGCCAAGTGGTGTGAAAATGGTCAGCAAACGCTGCCTTGTATCATGACAACGGCTTGTATATCCACTGTCTTTGGTCTTCCGGTTTCCCTTTTTTGAATGACGAATACAGACTACCGCGACCTGTTGTTGTGGAGAGTTATTTCCTTTCACGCAGGCGGAGAACGAAAGTGGTAGTCGGCCGTTGGCTGTAGTCTTTGCGGTGTGTTCAAGTTCAACTTTCTGGCCAAGACACAGGCGACGTGAGGCGACGTGAGGCGATGTGATGCGACGCAACAGGCGGCCTTTGTCGCAACTAATTCTTTGATGTTGGTTTGGTGTGTCTGGGCCTTTAAATTCTGGGTTTAAATTCAGGTTTTAGAGCTTCTTACTAACACCTGAACACACTACCTGGTAACCTTTGCCATGCTCTCAGTTATAGCTCTCAACAGGGATGTAAGCCTAAATTTGACAAAGTTGGCAACTAATTGTTTACCGTTTTATTCATTTTGAGTAGCATGCAACTTAATATCCTAAGGAAATAAACCAAAGCCAATGTGTGCCTGTACGGAGGGGGTATGGTTTGGAAAACTGCACCTCTCCCCGTCTCCATAGTTGTTTCCTCCCTCTCTCCCTGCTGCTCTCTGTGTCCTAAACACAACAGAGCAGCTCAACGACAGAGGTCACTATAAGACAGTTACAGCTCAACCCAGCAGACGCTGGTATTCATCAATTTGGCAGAACCAGAGAGGAGAGCCTCAGGGTTATTTCATCAACTTGAGTTAGTCATACAGTTTTAATGAACTCCATAAATAACAAACACTTCGCTCACCATTTTATGTGCTGTGTTATTGTTTTATCTTATTCACAACATGGTGTTCAGCCAATAACTGTCTTCCTGCAGAGAATCAGACGCGTTTGATGTGGAGAGATGTGTGTATCCACAGCAGATCATAATTACGTGATTACACTTTTATACACTCACATCTACTTTGGTCAGTGGTGCTTTTGATGACACGAGTCAGGCCTTTCTCTCTGGAAACTGAGGCGGGTTTTGTGCAGTAGCCGCAGCTTAATTGCTGACTAGTGTGCTTTGTCTCAAATATGTACGGCCGGGTTGCATAAACACAGAAAAGACGGCTAATTAGTTTTGGCCGCGCTTTGTTTTACTTACAATCAGGGATTATTTTCCATAGCACCACTCTAGTGGAGTCTGTGATTATGGCGTTTATTTGTGTTGTACGTATGTATTTTCTTGAGAGTAATATAATCCGTTATGTGAGTTTAATAAAAGAGAAAGTATTTCACAGGAGGACTTCCTCCCGTAGTGGTTTTAGAAACTGCGTACCCTTTACAAGCCTGCTTTTTTCTGGCCTAAAACATTTCATATCTCTGCTCCTCTGAGACTTGCGAAGAGATCGAAACAGACCACAACTATGCTGTCGGAGGGTGAGGAAAGTAGCGTTGCAGCTGCTCAGGAGTGACCTCACTGTACATTCACGCTCACCAAACACACACATAAGCATGCTATCATCCACTCTGATGACTCTTCTCTCGGGGCTCGACATAAGGAAAGGATATGTAGCGCCTTGTGAAATCTGTCGTCCCACAGGTGGTAATGAATCCTGTGGTTTGTTGATCCCTCAGGGAACATTTAGCTGATCTGCTTCGAAGCGACAGGCAACAACATGATGTTGGACATGCTGTTATTTGATTTGATACAGCTCATTAAGGCAAACTCATTCCAATGTTTTTCCCACCACAAAAAACATACATATAGTTCTTATTATTTTCAGCATAGGGACACATGATGATGTTCAGTGGAGATCTATATAGTATAGCCTAGTGGTTCCCAACCTTTTTTCCTTAAGGGACCCCTTTTCTATCGTTGAGTAAACTGACGACCCCTGACTAAGTGACATATTTTATTGATATTTCATATTATATTCAATGCATAACAATAACAGTACAGAACAACTGATAAACTAAACAATTAACCCAAATAGTGAACGCAATAACTGCAGGAAGTTTGTGTAAAACGAGAGATTTGGATGAATTTTGAGCAGATTATTTCCTGTGAATATTGCATCAGAGATGAGTTTTCTGGTTATTTTTACGAACTTTTAATAATTCTATGTCTGCATCCAGCCCCTAAACCAACGCCCAATGAAATAAGAAGCTAAATGACACATTTAAGAAGCAGCTTACTATCTCAAAGGGAAGTTGATGATCTGAAAACTGATGTGAAACCATTTTGTTGCAGATCACTTCACTCAGGTGCTGCACTGTGAACACGAGTGTGTTCGAGACCTCGCCACCCGGCCAGGCCGCCTCTCGCCCATGGAGAACTACCTGCCTCTGCACTACGACTACCTGCAGTTTGCCTACTTTCACGGTAAGTTGTTCAAGGAATGTAACGATTTATTCAGACCTTTTAGTGGATATACTGATTTCACTTTTAATCATTTTTTCTGATAGAAAAAAAAAACATTGTGTAGCACAGGGAGCAAATCTGTTCTCAAACATGACTTCTATCAGACTGTAATTATGAACAAAGAAGATGGACACACCCACAGGTCACAAACTCACATGCATGCACGTACAAGAACTCATAATGACCACAAAGAGCTGCAGACAGGTTGAGCCAACAGTTAGCCGCACCCTGTTTAGCGTTTCACATTGTTTCACAGGTTTATCCGGTGTGTGTTTGGGTGTCTGTCTGAGCAACCTTTATATGGGTGTATCCAGTCTGTTGGGGCTCCCAGGTGTTTGATTCTGTGTTTCTGTGTGTGTATGTGTGTGTCGGTGTGCGTGAATGAATGGAGGGGCTCAAGTCTCCTGTTGTTGTTGAAGTAGTGAATAACTCCTCTCGACAAGGGTGTTGGCACAACAACAAAGTGTAGTTGGGAAAGACAGTGTGCTGAGTAGCTGTGAGATCACCAGATTATACTTAATAACCCATAAGCATGTGGCTCTAATAAAGAAAAGTGGATCATTGGGTCTGTGCAAACACACTGAGAGCAGGTTTTGAGTCCTAACAGCCACTGATGTGTGTGTGTGTGTGTGTGTGTGTGTGTGTGTCTGTGTCTGTCTGTCTTCTTGTTCTTTAGTGTGTATCACTGCTCTCTTTTCCTGATATCAACCCCATTTATAATATTATCTATTGCTGTTTTTTTTCCGCCATATCCATCCACTGTATTTGCCTTCTGCTTCTCTATATATAACTGTAGATTTCGTTTTGTTACTGGCAGTCCTTCTTTTCCACGAGTGCATTATTCACACGAGGGATTCACAGGAAACAATGCATGCATGTACTATGTGAGTTGCAGAGGATGAAAGCCAGTGCGGGTGTAATTTTATCGTAGATTCAGCTATACCACTTTGGACATCTTTTTTAGTGTTCTTTATTAACTCTGAGACCCGCGATCCAGACTGACTTTACTTTCTTTCAGAGGCTCTAGTAGGTTCAGTTTTCGGGCAAGAGTGAAGCTACGGACATCATATGAAACTAGGAAACCGAAAGAATCCATTGGTACCAACCATGTCATGTCATGTCATGTCATGTCATAGCTTGTCAGAAAGGAGGCTAAATAACGCTCCAAAGTTGGGCTACATTTTAGCAAGGAAAAACTGGCATGGCCATTTTCAAAGGGGTCTCCTGACCTCTGACCCCAAGATATGTGAATGAAAGTGGGGTTTATGGGTACCCACGAGTCTTGCCTTTACAGACATGCCCACTTTATGATAATCACATGCAGTTTGGGGCAAAAAACATGCAGTTTTTTTCATGCAGTATAAATGTGTTATGTTTGCCTATTCTAAAATGATGAATTTTAATATTTCTGCATACTGGGGTCCCTAAACAGTCTTGGAATTACATAAATTGGGTGTCACTGTAAAGCTGAAAATCTTGTGGATCCATGAGCCCAATTGTATTCATGTGTGATGATGTTAGTTCCCATAGTAGCCATTTCATTGTAGTGAGACAATTTTTTTGAAATTTGACCTCACTGTATAAAATGACCTGTGGTGACCTCTAGGATAATCACAGACTCATGAAACTTTACAGCCAAACTAAAGACCTAGGGCATTCGGAGGATGGCTTTCCTAGGTAGATTGACAGTAAGAGGGTTTCTGAGCAGTGTCCAGATCAGAAGTGCTTGCCATCCAATCGCGGAAAAATGCAATTCTTGCAGAAATCTCCAAATGTCAAATGTTTTTGATACCAAATCACAGCATGGCTTTTTCTGTGGTGTTCCTCAAGGTCTTGGTGTCTTAATGTTTTGGTGGCATTTTTGATCATTTTTATCAATTCTCAATTGGTAAAAAATGGTTAAATTTAGCACCAAATCTGTGTGATTAAATTTTTGTTGCATTATGTTATGTGCATTAAATACAGCAGGATTTTTTTACCTCTTTTACTCCTTTTTTAATTGTTCCTTTCAAAGTTGGAAATCTGTGGCAGTTCCTACTTGCCTCAAGTCAGTAATGTGAGTGCTTTAACACCCAGCAGCGCTGTGGCCTGCTGTGTTTTACACTCCGCAGTGGCTCCGCTCCACGCTGCCGCAGTGGACGTTTGCCATCACTCAGCAGGATTTTGCTTTAGCCGCTTAAGTTTCCCTGAATAAATCCTCAATGACACATTTCTGTTTGACTGAGCTCAAATCTCCATACTCTTATTGACCCGGGAACACACAGCTGACAGCAGCAGATACGCTGCCTCAGCCTCAGCCAAGACAGGAAGTCTTTGGTTAACCCTACGCCTTTACAAGCTAGTAAAGAATGTGTTGGTGTGTGCACTTAGTGGAAGTCGTGTAGAGCAGAAGGTGTGTATGTGGATCTGTGTTTGATTGAATATATATAAAAGTGTGTTTGCGTATGTGTTTAATGCAGGAAGACGGTACGGGAAGGTCCTGCTATGTGTTTGTCTCACTTCATCACTGACATCCTTTCGTTGCAAGTGACAACTCCTGACAAGGCCGTGTGCGTGTGCGTGTGCGTGTGCGTGTGTGTGTGTGTGTGCATTTTCCACTATGTCAACCAGAGTGCAGCGTTTGCTCCATTGTGGTAATGGTTTGGGAATGTCAGCCGTGATAGATACATTTCCACATTTCACACACACACACACACTGGTCATCCAGTTCATCCAGTAGAAAGCCCAGCAGCTATGAATAAGCAGCTCCATAGCGCTACTACAGGTCAAAAACTCTACAGCTTACCTTTAATTGTGTTCATATGTAAACCACAAAGAGAAACCACTTCAACTGTTCTCTGTGTCTCTCTCTGCAGTGGACAGGCTGGAGGAGGCGCTGCAGTGCGCTCTGACCTACCTGTTGTTCCACGAGGGAGAGGAGTCCATGACGGACAACGTGGATTACTACAGAGAGCTGCTGGGACACGACGGCAAGCCAAGAGAGGTGAGGATCTGCTTGTCACGTGGGGTGGAGAGGGGTAGATGGTACAGTCCGGAGGCTGAGAGTGAAAAATACAGTAAATACAGAATTGGATGGTTTGGTGTCCTTCTCATCCCAACTCGTCACGTCACTGATGCTTTGTCAGGAACCGTTGGCGTCACTTTCTATCACACTGGGTAGCCCAGCGCGTCAAATTATGACGCTGAATGGGCTGATGCATCTCACAAACATTTTATTAACTTAAAATAGGATCATTGTGTTTGTGTAAAAACTGCATTTGTGAAAGAATAGGTGAATCAGCATCAATGACTGACTGAATAGATGAAGAAGAGGTTAGAATGAGGAAGTAAATTGGGATGGGAGAGCTATAATAATCATTTAAGTTGTTTGGATTGTACTTTCCTCATGACACGCGGAATGTCCGTATCGGGATCGCAGTTCTCCCAGTATTTTTTTCTCTCCACCCCGCCTACTTGCTCGCGTCCGAAGGAAAAAACACTTCAAAGACAACACAGCGCATTTTACCGGTAACCTGCAGCTGCACTTTTCGAGACACCATGGTCAATGCCGGAGTCGGAGATGAAGGCGAAACAACAGAACTGTATAATCCTCCTGCTTCACTGAAGCCACCGGTGTGCCGTTATTTTGTCTTCCCCTTGACTTATATAAACCACAAACTCCTTGTGGACAGAAAAAAACTACAGTTTGTAGGCTGAAGAAGATTAGGAGACTGCAGCAACCAGTGCTAAAAGAAAATGTTTAAATCGAAAGTCAAATCGAATCTTAACACCCCTAGTACCAGTGTCATTCTGGGTGGTTTTAATCACCCGCTGCAGAGCCCTCCTCTCCTGGGCCATGCACATCCCATGCCAGTTTGTAACGTTTCCAGTCAGGATGCTTTCTGTTGTTCCTCTGTAAAAGTTGACAAGAACTAGGCAGGGGATTTTTGCTTTCTTAAGGTTCCTTAAGAAATACAAGAAATATAAGCTTGTTCTCCTCTTAGATTTATAGTTGGGAGAACTTTAAACATCATTAAGGATAGTATAGTCTTCAGTTAGTTCAACAATATACTTTTGGATTGTAGGGAATGTATGGAAAGAGACTGGAGAGGAAAAGTGTGGATTTGAGGGAAAAGGAGGAGACAGGAGGCAGCAGGCCGTTTGCTGTATTTTTTGGATGAACTTGCTACTTGCTTCTTGGCAGCTGTTGCCTCTTAAAGTTTGCTTTTCGCTTGTATATGTTCTCCATCCAGCTGGACGTATTAAGCAAATTTTGCTACGTCAATGTGTTTACGACAACATATTTCTTTCTCTGGGCGGACTCTTTATTTTTTTCCTTGCCCCTGGTATTCATAATACTCTTAAAGGCTGAACGTCTGCCCGCTAGAGTAAATTCAATTTGTTAAGTCTGGCTACCCATCAGCCACTTCAGCATTGAGAATTTGTCCTTCCTAAAACTCTGATCAGCGGCTTTGAAAAGTCAAGCAGCGCCTTGTTTAAGTCTCAATTACACAACCTCTTTTTCCTAGAAAGCCTGGTACTCATTATAGCGAGCGAGGCTCCCAGCAGGACTGTGTGAATGTGTGAGACATTGCGTATGTGTGTGTGAGATAAAGAGAGGCCGACCGGCGTGTTGCAGCTCATGCTTATGTTTTTCTACTCATAGCTTACATTTTTCTATGCCCTCAAGTCTTTCCAGTCCCGTCGGTTTACAGTACAGTCGTTGGCCCACAGATCGCCTCTCCTCTCGGCGTCCTCTCTCTCCCCCCGGCCTCGGGGAGCTCATTTACAGAGACCTAGATCTGAGTGCCAGGCCGGCCGGCCTCCCTGCCAAAGAATCCTGCCTTTCAGGAACGGCAGAGGAGGAGGAAAAGTCATGTCAGAGTGCCCACAGAAGTCTCTGGAACAATTTGGGGGCTGTTTGTATTAAGGGTGCTGGAAAAGAGGGCTTCTCTTCTTTTTTTTAAACCACTACAAGAAAAATGCTACTGGATGCTCAACTCCAGCCTCCTCTCCCCCTTTCACACAGACAAAAATATAAAAAAAACAGCACAGTATGTGGTCCTTTAGCAGATTTACATTCAGGTGTATAACTGTACTCACACAGTGTCTCTTTCCGTCGCACATACTCTATGCATACACAACTAGAACTAGACCCATAAATCAGCTGATAATAGCGTACTGCAAATATATCTATATCTGCTTAAAGGGTGAGTCCTTTATTTATTTATTTATTTTTGTTGAAGTTTTTATATCATTCTGTAGCTTCATAGTGGAGTGCCTTATGTAATCCTAACATTCAAATTGTGGTCTAAGTATGTATGTTTTAGCGTCAAAATACTATTTTCCCAAACCCTTCAAAAACCTTTTTCTCACATGACCTGACGTAGGTTTCTGCATGATGATGATGCTACATGTACAGTATACTGTTTATACAGCCTTATAGTCAGTGTATTATCGTTACTTACAGTAACTTAGATGCCGGTCGGCATGCTTCCTGTTTGGAGAAGCAGATAGGTGGCTAAAATACATTTTTCGGCTGCTCCCGTCCACAGCCACTTTACCTCGCCGTTGGACAGCCCTTTCTGACGGGGAACTGAAGCCGTTATATCGTTCTGTTCAAAGCCACTAGACTACATTCACACAAAGCAGTAATTTTACTTCACAGAACGCCGGGAGTATACATACAACTCCACTTCAAAAAATCCGAACTAACCCTTTCAGTTATTTCCAAACTTATCACATCTAACTTTGACTCAGCTAGTGCTAGCATTCACATCATTCATAACCTTATTGATTAGCTTCATGATTCACGGTAACCTACGTCACTGTGTTTTTGCAATGGCCGAGTGGGCGTTTCCATTTGAAAAAAACAGAACAGAATGCAGATGTATGAGGTAATTTACGGTGTTTCCATTACATAGTTTATCCACCAGAGAGCATTGACATGTTTAATTTTCCACTGTAAAATGTCCCGCTCACTATCTTGAAAAATGCAGAAGAAGGTCCTCGCGCTGTAGCTCCCTTTAAGTGCAATTTATTGGCACATTATAGTTAGTGACGTTTCAAGCCAACTCTCTTCTTCAGACTTACAGTCTTGTCAGTAACTGACAAATGTTTATAAACGAATTTGTGTATATTTTGTTGTACATTATATACAGACGTAGGCAAAGTTGTTGGTAACGTTCCGTTAAAGAGAGAAAAACCCACAATGGTCACTGAAATAACTTGAAACTGACAAAAGTAATAATAAATAAAAATTCACTGAAAATGAACTAATGAAAATCAGATATTGTTTTTGAATTATGGTTCAGCAGAATCATTTAAAAAAACAAACTAATGAAACTGGCCTAGACAAAAATGATGGTAACATTAACTTAATATTTAGTTGCACAACCTTTTGAGGCAATCACTGCAATCAAGTGATTTCTGTAACTCTCAATGAGACTTCTGCACCTGTCGACAGGTATGTTGGCCCACTCCTCGTGAGCAAACTGCTCCAGCTGTCTCAGGTTTGAAGGGTGCCTTCTCCAGACTGCATGTTTCAGCTCCTTCCACAGATGTTCAATAGGATTTAGATCCGGGCTCATAGAAGGCCACTTCAGAATAGTCCAATGTTTTGTTCTTAGCCATTCTTGGGTGTTTTTAGCTGTGTTTTGGGTCATTATCCTGTTTGAGGACCCATGACCTGCGACTGAGACCAAGCTTTCTGACACTGGGCAGCACATTTCGCTCCAGAATGCCTTGATAGTCTTGAGATTTCATTGCACCCTGCACAGATTCAAGACACCCTGTGCCAGATGCAACAAAGCAGACCCATAACATAACCGAGCCTCCTCCATGTTTCACATTAGGTACAGTGTTCTTTTCTTTGGATGCTTCATCTCTTCGTCTGTGAACATAGAGCTGATGTGACTTGCCAAAAAGCTCCAGTTTTGTCTCATCTGTCCAAAGGACATTCTCCCAGAAGCTTTGTGGCTTGTCAATATGCATTTTGGAAAATTCCAGTCTCGCTTTTTTATGATTTGGTGTCCTCCTCGGTTGTCTTCCATTAAGTCCACTTTGGCTCAAACAGTGACGGATGGTGCGATCTGACACTGATGTACCTTGACCTTGGAGTTCACCTCTAATCTCTTTGGAAGTTGTTCTGGGCTCTTTGGTTACCATTCGTATTATCCGTCTCTTCAATATGTCATCAATTTTCCTCTTGCGGCCACGTCCAGGGAGGTTGGCTACAGTCCCATGGACCTTAAACTTCTGAATAATATGTGCAGCTGTAGTCACAGGAACATCAAGCTGCTTGGAGATGGTCTTATAGCCTTTACCTTTAACATGAAGGTCTATAATGTTCTTTCTGATCTCCTGAGACAACTCTCTCCTTAGCTTTCTGTGGTCCATGTTCAGTGTGGTACACACCATGACACCAAACAGCACAGTGACTACTTTTCACCCTTTAAATAGGCAGACTGACTGATTACAAGTTTGAAGACACCTGTGATGCTAATTACAGGACACACCTTAGTTTAATATGTCCCTATGGTCAAATTATTTTACATCTTTTCTAGGGCTACCATCATTTTTGTCCTGGCCAGTTTCATCAGTTTGTTTTTTAAAATGATTCTGTTGAACCACAATTCAAAAGCAACAGCTGATTTTCATTAGTTAATTTTCAGTAAATTTTTATTTATTATTACTTTTGTCAGTTTCAAGTTATTTCAGTGACCATTGTGGATTTTTCTCTCTTTAATGGAACGTTACCAACAACTTTGCCTACGTCTGTATATATGTGTGTGCGTGTGCGTGTGTGTGTGTTACGTTTGATTATATATGGGATATTTGGGTTACTGGCGGTGTCCTGTGACCGGAGCGTTTACCTTTTAAGATGGCGTCTCCATGCAGATTTATTAAGTCTGAAGAACATTGACTCAAAACGTCACTAAGATGTGCCAATAAATTGCACTTAAAGGGAGCTACAGTGTGCGGACCTTCTTTTACATTTTTCATTGCTGTCTCCTACTGGTCCTTCACCGGCCTACTAAGGTTTTGGATGTGCACAACCACCTTTCACTGCTCAATATCTTGGTCATTGTGTTTTAATAACCACATTTAAGGGAAAATGTTTATTTACGACTTAATGAATACCAGCCAATATATCATTATCACATTTTTTTTTTACTTTAATATCCTGTAAAATCCTGTAGTTGTGAACACACGTTCTGCCACAATCCAACTCAATGCAAAGCCAAAAGCAGCACCCACTGTTACTGTTTGATCCAAGGCTTGTGAAACAGCAGATTTTTGCTTTTCCATTCAAGTTTTTACTCCAGGCAGAAAACGGTAGTAAAACTGTCCCTCTGAGAGGGCACAAAGAAGGAGAGAGGCCATCACACTCCATTAGTCCCAGCACTGAGGCGAGGAGAGCCGAGGGAAAGAGACTCTCACTCTGGTTTCCGTTATTTAGGGTGAATGGGTGAGGACAGGAGTACACTGTCACTTTAAGAGTTTGGAAAAGTTATGGCAATGAGCTTTGATGCATGAAAGATGAATATTAAACCATTAATACTTTTATCTCTACTGTTAGTGTGAGCATGAAAACAGTGCAGTGATTTAAAAGATGATTCTCTCAGCTAATTATTTTCTTTGCCTTATCTGCAGTTATTTTCCTCCTACACATCTGTTAAGGACAAAAGCATGTGTTTACATTTACCGTAATGACTCAGGAAACTGTTCGCCATAACCCTTTGGTGTGTTTGTGTTCCCAGGAAGCTGCTTGGTACCTGAGGAGGCACAAACAGGAACTGGCGCTCCTTCTGATAGGCAGCAAAACCATGGGTGTGGAATTTACAGAAGGGGTGAGTCAACAGAATACAACATTATCTTGTTCAACTCTTGTTCATTTTTCATGTGTAACTATAAATAAATGCTAAAACGGGACTGCGGGTATTTATTGAAAAATTCAGTGCCCTTTAATTCTGGGATTTGCCCAGAAATAAAAGGAGATCATGTAATTTAACGGGCTGTTATCCGTAAACTGGTCCACATGTGTCTGATCCAGAGCAGATCTCCTGCTGGGTGTGTAAACGCATTAATGTGCCTCTGCTGCCGGCTGACTCAGAGCAGGGTAACAGGTGTCTGGCACGGCCGCCATCCACTACTGTCTGCGCAGATAACAGCGACACCTGCTGGCCACTTTGACACACGTCATATTTCACATGTCTTTGTACAAAGCAGTTATGAAATCAGTCACATTGGTCATCTTCTTTATATAGTTATTTACTACCTGGCACCAGAGCTTTTGAAAGTAAAAAAATGTGCATTTCCTCTTCTCTTTCTTGCAGAATTACTGGGGCAGCTCAGGTGGAAGAGAGAACTCAAACAGGTAATCTGCATCTGTAAAAACTTTGAAGTGTAACATCATATTTATTACAATACTGTTTATCTTCTCGTTACCTGAGGCGTTTTCCTATACAGATGACATAGGACAGACACAGTTAGTGACTAGCTGATGAACGTAGTGGAGCATTTAGCAGCTAAAAAGACAGATATTTCCCTCAGCAGTTGATAGACACAGAAACAGAGCTAAAGGAAAATTAATATTGGACTGACATTCATGAGGTGGCCAGATACACGACTTCAAATGAATGATAATGTTGCCTTGTATCTGCTGGATGTGTAAATAGGCAACAGGTTTGCCATATCAACTTAAACTTAATGATAATATGTCAGTGTTTGCTTGTTTCTGCTTCCCCCAAGTGGCCAATAAAATCAGTTATTGCATGTTTAATGTTTAAAATCATAATTTTGACCCCTAATTAAGGGTGTCGCAATATACCAGTATTGACAATAACAGTGATATTTAAAAATTAAATATTGATATTGTGTAAATAATACACATCAGATAATAAGCGCAGAGGAGTTATTTTTATTAAAGTTACTAACTGTCGCCTTAAATCATGTTTTTGTACAGTTATGGTTACAGACTCTCTCTCCACCTCCCTAAACTCGTATTTTGAGTGTAATTCATTTTCCAAAAAAAGACAAAACGCACAACAAACAAAGTTAAAGATTGACTTATGGCATTATCCTTTCTTTCAAATTTCTATAGATATCGCGATAATATCATTATCATGAATTCTTTTGGCCACGATAATCATGTAGTGAAAATCTGGTATTGTAACAGGTCTAATGACAAAATGCATTCTCTGTTCTATCAGGATTCCCTCCGGTACAGACGGCTGGATGGAGTATGTTCCCATTTCAGAGAAGAAGAACGTCACCGTCGCTGCTCCACAGCAACTCAAAGAAGGTAAAAACCTTCACTGCAGCCAGAGATGAAGCAGAACGGGAGTTAAAGAGAAAGTCATTAATGTTAAGTTAAATCTTCTCTGGCCACCCTGGCTGAGATAACATGTTGCAGTCTTTAAATACTGCTGTTTGATCTGTGTAGGTGGCCCCTTGGTGTACGACAGCGTGCAGCTGGTGCAGAACTCTGCAGCCTTGAACGGGACCCAGCGGGTGCTGCTGGATCATGTTATATCTGAGGAGGAGTGTTCAGACCTCAGACGCCTGGCACATGTAAGGACATTACACAACACTGATAAAATAATTAATTTAATCTTAACTTTAAAGCTTAATTCTGTTTTTTTTGTTTTTTTCTTGTCTTCCAGGCTGTCACCATGGCCGGAGACGGTTACAGAGGGAGGATGTCTCCACACACTCCCAATGAGAAGTTTGAAGGAGCCACTGTACTCAAAACCCTGCAGGTAAGCTGAACATAAACACATGATTACATCCCTCATCCAACCAAATTAGATTTCATTAAAATGTGTCACATGTTACAGTCTCCCTTTTGTTATTTCTTCCCTGCAGTACGGCTACGAGGGCAGAGTGCCGATGAGGAGCGCTCGCTTGTTCTACGACATCAGCGAGCGAGCGAGACGGGTTATCGAGTCTTACTTCCTGCTCAACTCCACCCTGCACTTCTCCTACACACACTTGGTGTGCCGCACAGCCATCACAGGTCAGAGGTCACTCACACACAGAAACATACTTCACTTGACACCGAAACACAGGCTACGTTCCAAATCACATACTTTTTTAAACTTTTAGTACGTCCTGCAGCTGCCCTTACAAAGGTATGTAATGTTGCATGCAGTATGCATACAGTTGGGGCGTACTACTTCATCTCAACATTGCACCTTGAACTTTGACCCTCTTGCTCACATATCCACTGCGCAGAGGATTGTGGGTCAGAATAGCCAGAAGGGTATGCTGGTTTGCATACTGAAACATGCAACCAGATGTAGGAGGACATATTTTTGGCATACTGCATTCGACACGCTATGTATTGGGACATACTAAGGCTTCGTCCAAAATCGCGAACTATACACTACATACTGAATATGTGTACTATTGTTCAACATACTTTTGTGTGAATAAACAGTAGTATGTATCTTTTCGGATGCATGGAGCTATAATTTACGTTGTCAGTTCCTGAGAGCCTCCTTGCCGGTTGGAGACGTGTAACCATTGTAACCCCGTGCCAACCTCATGTGACCAAAACGACGGTTTGTGAGAATCAAAGTCTGAATTGATTAAAAAAAAAAAAAAATTGTTATTGACATTACAGAGCTGTCCGTCAACGTCTTTTATGAATGTTGTCATCACTACTGCATTGCATTGTGGGATATTTATGCTGTAATAGTGTCCAGTGTTGCATTCTGTAATATTTCACCTGAAATAGCATGCAATCTGCGAACTACTGGTTCCATACTAAGATTTCGGACATACTAAAATATCTCACATACTGTTTTAGCGTACTAAATAGCATGTTAGTAAGGAATTTCGGACGCAACCTGTCTTTTTTTCTGGCATACTAAATAGTGTGGTTATTAGGTAAGAGTTAGAGGAACTAGAACTTTTTTTTCTCGTAAAGTTATGACTTTATTCTCGTAATATCACAACTTTTTTCACGTAAAGTTATGACTTTATTCTTGTAATATTACGACTTTTTTTCTCGTAAAGATATGACTTTATTCTCGAAATATTGCAACTTATTGTCTCGTAAAATTATGACTTTATCCTCGTAATATTACAACATTTTTTCTGGTAAAGTTATGACTTTATTCTTGTAATATTATGACTTTATTCTGGAAATCTCCAATTGTTTTCCCTCAATGTGGCCCTAATACTCCGTAGTACATTTGCACTTTGGCCCTCACGGCATTAGACTTACAGTATATACTATATATTTAGACTATAAACTGTATGTAAGCTGTATATAAATAGATATTAGAGAGACCTGTTAAACTTCCTAACACTAGCTCTAAGCAGCTTATCATTAAGATTTTTTTATGAATAAAAATTCAATCTTTTATTTCCTAATAATTTGAGTTGTGTGTTTTCATGCAAATAACTACTATAGATGACTATGACAAAGTAAAATAATAACATTTATATTAAAAAACAACATTTAAAATTAATCAGCCAATATGGCTCATTGACGATCGGCAATCTGTATTTGCCGCAAAGAAAATGTGATTGGGGCATCTCTTAAAGTTATATTCTTCCCTTTTTTTTCTACTGATGGCTGCGATCCATGACTCAAAACTGCGATACAATCCGAACCGTGAGTTTTGTGATTCAATTGTGGTTTGACTGCAGATTTAGCAGTTACTATTTCTGTTGTCTGTTCTTCGGAGCATTATTGAGTGCGTCTTACTAATTTAAAGTACCGTGTTTGTATATTTATAGTCTGTATTATTAGGGTAATAACTAAATGGCTAGCAGGCTTTACTAAATGTAAAGTTACTAGACATCATATATTGCTTCTGTTGGAGCTCCACCTTGTGGAATATTCCAGTGTTACGGCTAATTTCCTTTTATATTTTACTGCACACCTAAAATGTTGATGCAAGTGTGTAGCGGTAAACCTGCCCGTATAAGAGTATTTAAGTGTCTTCCTTATACTCTTGTATTTCAGGTATATTGGTACATTCTGCTAATATTCCGTTCAATATCGTTTCTGGATATAGCAGAACCACACATACATACAGAGACTTGACATTTACAACTCATCATACCTGTACTACTCATGTGTAATCCAGCTCTTCTAAAGACTGCTGTTCCTTCCTGGTAGTGGTGAATAGCAGCAATATTGAGCTTAGTCCCTAGATTGCCAGTGTATTCCTTCTGACTGAGGAAGATTCAGGTGTTGCACTATTCCACCAGCTACGAGAAGCACCCTGTGCTTTACATACATACTGTTGTTTGATATTGAGTCTTTAACGGATACTCTTAAGAATAAGCATACACTTCTGTTCTTCAATAATTACAATCAAAACAGTTGTGAGGGAAAGAAAGAGATTTAATAAATGCTCCTGTCATCCTTGATGGTTCACATACTGTATGATGAGATAGTGGTAGATTTCACAACAAAAGGCCCAGGAAGAAAAACCTGGAAAAGTACAGAGGACGTTTGATTTATTGATATCTATATATTAAATTATCTATTTGCATGTTGGTTGTCCGTTCACAGGCCAGCAAGATCACAGGAATGACCTGAGCCATCCCATCCATGCTGACAACTGTCTGCTGGACCCCGAGGCCAATGAGTGCTGGAAGGAACCACCAGCATATACATACAGAGATTACAGGTATGAGGCTACCACTGTCAACACAATTAAAGATAATAATTAGGGCTGTCAATCCATTAAAATATGCAACTTTGGAGCGTTATTTAACCTCCTTCTCAACAAGCTAGTATGACATGGTACCAATGGATTCCTTTGGTTTTCTAGTTTCATATAATGCCAGACTTTATCTTTAAAACTGAGCCCGCTACAACCTCCTAAAGATCGATATCACAAGTTGTGTTAGAGAAATTACTGGTGTTAAAACTAATTTGCGTTAACGTATTATCATGTTTACTTTGACAGCCCTAATAGTAAACCCACTTTTCAGCAGCTGTATTACACAGTGAAGATAAATAACAGTCACTATCGTCTCTCTTGATTTATATGTCGAGTCTGTACTGATCTCTCCTTTACTTTTTTATTTCTATTTTCAGTGCACTGTTATATATAAATGGAGATTTTGAAGGAGGGGAGTTCATATTCACAGAAATGGATGCCAAAACAGTCACGGTAAGATGGTTTCTCCTGAGATGATTTACTAAATGATTTTACTGCACAGGAAGGCGGTGGACATGCTTATGTTGCAGTTTATTTAATAGTTCACTAAAATGTCAATTTATGTTTGAATTAAACCTTAAACAGGGTTTGTTTTTACTAAACTGACCTGGTTCTGGTTCACCTTTTGTTGAGGAATGGAGAAAGAGACTTCTAGTATTCTCCCAACATTTAGCCAGTCTCTTTTTTTACCCCCAACTTTGGCTGAAATAACCACAACACTCCTCTAAAGGAGGTTATATGATGGTTAAATAATATATTGAAAGGGAGGAATCATTTCAGGGTAATGTCTTCCTGCTCTCTATGGCAACAAGCATTGTACATGACATCAAATGGGTGAAAAGAACAAACAAACAGTGTTTTCATAAAAAGACTTTATGATCAGCTTTGATGCTCACTTGGGATTACACTCGTGGACCCTACAGCAGGACAAATGTCTGCTTTAACAACCAAGTTGACTGTACATAAAACAGTGAAGTGTTGGTCTTACTAATATGAACAGAAAATGGTCATTTTTAACCTCTGCTCTGTCTCCTCCATTCTCTCCAGGCATCAGTGAAGCCCATGTGTGGCAGGATGGTGGGTTTCTCATCAGGAGGGGAGAATCCACACGGTGTGAAGGCCGTCACCAGCGGGCAGAGGTGTGCCGTCGCTCTGTGGTTCACCCTGGACCCGCTCTTCAGAGAACTGGTAAGCTAATGTTTCAGTTTCAAGAACTATTATCATCATAGTAGGATAATAATCACTTTGCTTCCAGGTTCTTCCTAATTTTATTTCCAATTTTGGATTAAATACAAGTTGTAAAATAAAAATAAAAAAGCATGGTGTTAAATTGGACATTTAGTGCTATGATCTGTTTAATTTCAAACACAAATTGTAAACTTTTTATTCTTTGAAAGGAAATAACATGTAATTATGACAGGCATGATATAGTTTATGATCAAATACCTGCAAAACTGATGACATTCCCATCAGTGTCAGCTGTACTTTGTGTTTACTGCTAATTGGCAAATGACACCATGCTAACTACGGAGGACGGAACCTGCAAAAATAAATAAATAAGTCATTAGATGTAGCAAAAATATTGAAAATAAATCAAATTAATTGGTAAAATATGACATGAATTGATATTCGTTTTGATTTTCTTATTTATTTATCTTTGTATTAATTCCCTTATTTATTTACTTTTATGTTTATTTTCCCATTTCTTTCTGTAGGAATTTCCCTTTGCATTTTACCCCTTATTTATTTTTTCTTTATACATTTCTGTCTCATTATGCAAATGAGGGGACTGTCAATCAACGTGTGTCATCATGGGGTCAGGGTGCATGACTATATGCTAGCTAGCTAACAGTGTCTGCTTCTGCTTATCAACTTCATTCCCGGCTCCGCACGTCATCAGCCCCCACTGCCGCCTCGTACCGCTACAGGTGTGCAGATCAGATCTAGCTTGAGCAGAGTCTTGGTGGCGTTGTCGCCGAGAGGCGCGGCATGTTTCCCGGCGACGATTGATCTGCACACCTGTACCGGTACGAGGCAGCAGCAGCAGGCAGATGACTTGCAGTGCAGTGCGGTGCCGGGGATGAAGCCTGGAGTCGATAAGCAGAAGGATAAACTGTTTAGGTAGCTAACATATAGTCATGCACCCTGACTCCATGATGACACATGTGGAGTGACATTCCCCTCATTTGCATAATGAGGCAGAAATGCAAAAAAGAATACAGAAAAAAATATGTTTGGGGAAATAAATATGGGGTGAAATGCAAAGGGAAAATCTTGCAGAAAAAATAAATATATAAATACAAATTTGAAATAAATGTATAAATTAATAAAAAAAAATTACAAATTTACACATTAGAGTAAATATAAGGAAATTAATACAAAGATAAAGAAGTTAATTAAAACAGAAATACAGTATCAATTTGTCACATTTTATCAATTAATGGCTACATTTATTTTTTTATATTTTTGCTACATTTAATGACAAATTTTTATATTTTTTGATTTGGCAGGTTCCGTCCTCCTTAGCTAAGACACTAAATTAAGATGCGTTTGTGTTTAGCTCCTCACACCACTTTGTATAAATAGAGCCATCAGAGAGCTGCAAGCATGGCTGTATACGCTTGTAGTCTTATTTCATCTGACTTGATCTCAAAACAGTGCAGCTTAAAGGGATGGTTTGGGTTTTTTGAAGTGGGGTTGTATGACTTACTTATCCATAGTCAGTGTATCACCTACAGTAGATGGCAGTCAACACGCCCCTAGTTTGGAGAAGCAGACGGGAGGTAAGCACAGAAGCAAAGCAATGTACTGCTGTGGACAGGGCCGGCAGCAAAACATTTTCTAGCCACCTAAAAACTCAAAATCCGTTTCAGTGTATGCTATATTTATGATATTTTCACCGCTTTACCTTGCCGTCAGACAGCCCTTTCTGACGGGGAACTGAAGCCGTTTTATTCATCTATGGTCTCTCCAAAGCCACCAGACTCCATTGGAAAAAACTCTAATTACTGTAATTTTACTGCTGCTGCTGTAGTATTGGTTAGTGCTGTTGTGTGACCTTGGTGAGTCCAAACTAACCAAAGTCACACAATAACACAAACAAACTCACTCATCAAGGCAGCGGTAGACCAGCAACCCCCGTGATCTGCGAGGTAAAATTACTGGGGGTTTTTTTCCAATGGAGTCCGGTTGCTTTGGCAAAAGCACAGATACCGACTTCAGTTCCCTTTCTCACAGCCCGGTAAACTAGCGAAAATATACTAAATATAGCGTACAAAATATGTTTTGCTGCTGTCCCTGTCCACAGCAATACATTGCTTTGGTTCCATGCTGTTACTCCGGTCTGCTGCTCCAAACTGGGGGCGTAACTGTGATAATACACTGACTAAGTACCTCATGCAACCCCACTTCAAAACACACTATCCCACAGTTTTTTTAATTCATAAATCGTGGAGGCATTATACTTTTGGGTTGTCCCACTGGAGGGAATTTCTTCAAATTTAGCACAAAGGTCACTGACCTCACAAAACACGTTTTTGCCCACAACTCAAGAATTCAGATTCTAATTATGACAATTTCACACAAATGTCTATTAGGATAAAATTAAATGATGACATGTTGGGACAGACATCGATGTAAACTGCAACTTGACTGGCTGGCAGAGGCGGTAATTCTAGTTTCTTTTCCTCTCCTAGGAGAGACTACAGGCAGACGAGGTGATCCAGGCGTTGGACACACAGTCTGTGTGGGGTCAAGGCCTCAACATCAACCCTAAAGATGAACTGTAAAACCCCATCCCCTTCTATCAAATACTTCTATATATTTTAACTATTTATTGAATCGACTTTTGGATCAGAACTTTTCTATTTTTGTACTGTTTGAAGTGCAAGATTAATAATGTCATTTTTGTGTTCTCAGTCGTATTTTTTGAATGTTTCTCTACACACAAGTACTTGAGTTTACCTTTTGCTCTTTGTCTTTCCCTCCAGTGACCGCTTCTAGTCTAGAAAAAAAATCCAATTCACTTTGTTTTATTGTACCTGGTAAGCAGGCGGTTTCATTTAAGACTGATCATATCCGTAATCTCACTGAACTGTGAAGAAGCCAAAGAGAAGAACGGTAGTTATCTTTTTTTTGTTTGTTTTGAGTTCTTGTTCTGGACAACATATCCAATATTCAGAAACACTATGTACAGATATAAAAAAAAAAAAAAATACTTTAATTTCAGTGGTCAGTATTTCAAAATAATCCACAAATGGTACTGTTACATATGCAATTATTAACATTATGTTATTCAATGTTTTTTC
Organism: Sebastes umbrosus; assembly: GCF_015220745.1. Classification (NCBI taxonomy): domain Eukaryota; kingdom Metazoa; phylum Chordata; class Actinopteri; order Perciformes; family Sebastidae; genus Sebastes; species Sebastes umbrosus. The sequence continues at coordinate 14,701,513 of NC_051273.1, forward strand.
AGTGCCAGTAATAATTTTCAACGTAGGCAGTGCACTGTTTTTCTAATTTGGGTACCTGATTTTCAAATAGCACTCATACAAAGAGTTTAAGAAAGAGATATGTTCTAATATGCTGAATATTTAATGATCATGCACTCTGTCCTTCTCTGTGTGTCTATTACTTTGTCCACTTTTCCTCCTCTTGTTGGCGTGATGAATCACTCCCTTCCTTTCTAGGCACACAGAGCAGAATATACTGGTTTACATGTTCACTGACATGTTTTACTTTTATTTATGTTTTTAATAATAGACAGCTGCTGTCGTAACTGTCTGCATTTAATATGAGGAACTTTTTATCATAAAAGTTGTCAATCGTTCCTGTTTCAAGGAATACATATTTGTATCTATCTTTTATGTCTTTATATTTGTGTTGATGATAGGCCGAGTCGTGCACTGTAAATCCAATGGAAAGAAACGTACAAAGAGTTGCTTTTTTTTCCTACATAGATTCAAACTGCTAACCAGAAACTTAAATCCTGTCATATTATGAGGTTGGCCACTTTTGTTTCACTGATATTTAATTCTGAAATGCTGTAGCACACCAAAATGTTTGTGTACATGCCTATTAAAAATATAAAATTACATATATTTAATGGTGTATTTTTGTTTAATATATTCATAATCATTATTTTGTATCAAGCAATAATGCCTTTTAAATTAAGAAACTAGTATTTCATTGCTTTACAGTTTAAGCTGTTCAAGTAACCTATGGTAAACTTGAAGGTATATTTATGTAACCAAACACTCTCTGATAAAAGGCATACAGTAACAACTGGTTTAGCTCTTGTATTTAAGCTACGCCGCCCTGTAGTTTATGAAGAGCTCAATTTAAAGTGCATCTGCCACTACAAAGTAAAAAATCATTCACTCAATACATTTTCTCACACTGAGTAGAGGTCACTGCGGTGGATTTAACACAGCACAGAAATAAAACAAAACCCTAGCAACAATTCAACACAGAATAAACTTACATCTTTGTTGCCCAGTCTGTGGTTTTTGATGAGGGCTATGTGAGGTGTGAATCCAGCAGACATCTGGGATTCATTTAGTTCAGAAGTGGTGGGCCAGGTGTTCGTTGAATCTGAATGGCTTGGTTTCGTTGACGGTACACAGCAGATCCCTCATGCGTCGCTCGCGGCGTTCCTCCTGCACCAACCTGCGGGAGCGCTCTCGGGCCGCCTGCTGCTCCGCTCGCTTCTCCGCCCGTTTTCGCTTCAGCCACCTGAGGACGGGAAGAGGATCAGGAGTGAATTTACCCTTACGAAAAAAGCTTGTGAAATACAATCTCTCACATGTGAAACCAAATAGTTTGTCTTAAAATTCACACGTGATAAGAGACATGTTTTTACCTTAACATGTACATTTTAAGATAAACATGTCATCTCTAAATGTGTGAAAAACATTGGTAACACTTTATAATAACCATCATTCATAAATGGTAGTTAAGTTATTTTACTGTTTAACAATGAAATTATAATGTTTACTAATTATTAGGGATGCTATAATTTGTTATTTTATCATTAGGTTGTGTAATATGAAATACATATAATTTATATGGTATCATAGCTTATAAGAGACGATAATTAATAGTTTACTAAAGTAATCGGAATGTAACTAACAGTTTATTACTGTACACAACATTTTATATACTATATTAAGTATTCGATAGTGAATACCAAATGATTTGTAAACTTTTAAGAAATCCTTATCTATACGATTTACATCTATAAACATTACATAGATAGATGGACCCTAAACCAATGTTTAACCATTGACAAAGTATTAACTATCTATCTTAATGTTTATAGATGCTTTATAAAGTATTTAATAACAATTTAACAAGGTATTATAACCGTCAGTTGCAACTTTATAATAGCCATCCAAATAATGTTTATCGACAGTTTACAAACCAATTATTAACTATTAACAAAGTGTTACAAATATCCAGTCCATCTATCTATGTATTGTTTATAGATGTTTTACAAACAATTTCTTAAAGGTTTACAAATCATTTGGTAATCATTAAATACTTAATATAGTATATAAAATGTTATGTGCGTAACAATAAACTGATAATAGCTACTTTACTAATGTAATCAGAATTTAATTGTTATTATCTCCTGTCAGCTACGATACAATATAGAATTTATAAACTAATTATTTAATATAACACAAACTACTAATAAAATAACAGAAATTATAGCATTACTTATAATTAATAAACATTAGTTATAATTTGATGGTTAACAGAAAAATAACTATTGACTAAATTTTACCAATTTACGGTTCATAAATGATGGTTCTTATAAAGTGTTACCATTAACTTACTATTAAATAACTATGAATTAATTAATATTTGAATACTAACTAACTTTGTGTTATGAAAAAACAACAACAGTATTATACTGTGTATATGAGGATACAACATCAAGAGAAACATTGATAAACTTTGGGAAGTTGTGAAATAATTTGGCACTTGAAGTGAAAATGTAAAAATTAACTCACAGTTTGAAGGCACGTTCGCACTCCTCGCGGCTGCGTAGGAGGTAACCGCTGTCCTCCTCCAGCCTCTTCAGCTCCACCAGCTGTCTCTCCTTCTGCTGCTGCTCCTGCTTCCTCTGAAGCCACAGCCTGTAGGACTCCTCCGGGTCGCCGGAGTCTTTCTGCAGGAGGACGCAGAAATGCATCCGGTAAGAGTGAAAACAATGGAAAACATTTAGTATAACAATGTTTTTGAATTGCCCAGACTAGTGCTGTGATGTGCTTTTCCTTGTATTTTCTGTGAATGAGGTTGTTTGTTTGTTCAGGATTATTTGCTCAGCACACAAACAGTTCTTCTAAATAATACATTTATTTTTGGTATACTTTTATACCAATACTTAACAATAATTTTGAATGCATGACTTTTACTTCTAACAGTATTTTTACACTGTACATAAGTAGTGCTACTTTTAAGTAAAAGATCTGAGTACTTCTAACTAAAACAGTACTAAACTCTGATTAAAACAAATATAAGAGCATGATTTATACTGTAGACGACCGACAGTCCTACCCCTGACTCCACATACTGTATTAAAGGGACTATTTGTAACTTTCAGAAATGCTTGTTAACAGCGACACCTGTGGCCGTGAAATCAACGAAAGTCAGCGTCGGGCTCGCTCTAAATATACCTGAACGAGCGTCGCTCAAAACAGTGAGGCGACACACGTCAGCTAAAACCGCAATATCACTCTATATTTCAGCTGCTTGGCAGTAATGTTAGCTGACCAGACGAAGGTCTCTCCATGAACATGATTTAGATCTGATCCTAGTGTTGGCTTTTCCTGCCTAAGTGCAGGCTGAAGCAGCGGGGCTCTACAGCGTGTCTCCCTGCTCTCTCCGCACGCAGCCGGAGAGAGCAGAGGAGACACCAGCACCCGGTCGGTAACGAGAAGACAACGTAACTCTCTGAAGAGCTCCGTCACTTCACAAGACACGGGAAAGCTCTGTTGGTCTGGAGGAGCTGCAGCATTTATTTCTGCCCAAATGTCCCCTGTACATTCACTAGATATTCTCAGAGCTAAACTAACTCTTCTGCAGTGTGTAGTGAGCGCGCGTTCCCGTCTAGAGGTGGAGGACGCGGCTCCGGCCACACACGAGCGTGCATATGCGAACGCGCATGTGTGCCGACCCGCTACATTTATACGCTTAAAAAGTTACAAACAGTCCCTTTAAGCCTATACCACTGCTGTACATCTGCGCTTTGTTATATCGGTGTGCCCCCTTGTGTTTGTACCTTAGAATTCCTACTCTCCATCTCCTGGGCTCGGTGGATCCTTTTCTTCTCCTCAGACTGCCCTCTCTTCTTCAGCAGCCAGGCCTTAAACGCCAGCTCGTTCTCCTGCCTCTTCTGCTCCTCTTCCTCCTGTTTCCTTTGCTCTTCCTGACATAGGAAGCAAGAGAGAACAACGATTTAAGAAATTACCAACAAGCCTCAAAGTCGAAATGCTGTTTTGTTGTTTTAATGTTAGATGTGCTACTTTCACTGGTGAGATTTAAAAGGATAGTTTGGGTGTTTTGAAGTGGGGTTGTGTGAGGTATTTATCCATAGTCGGTGTATTATATTTTTGATATTGATTTTTTTAGGTGAGCCTTTCTTTTAGGTGACTAAAATATGTTTTGCTGCTGGCCCCGTCCACAGCAGTGCATTGCTTTGGTTCCGTGTGGTAACTCCTGTCAGCTTCTCCAAGCTGGGGGCGCGCCGACCATTATCTACTGTAGGTAATACACTGACTATGGATAAGTACCTCATACAACCCCACTTCAAAACACCTGAGCTATCCCTTTAAGAATGTGCAAACGTTTCATTAACCTTCTTTCCTACCTCTCTGGCCAACATCTCCTTCCTCTCCTGTATCCTCTGCAGCAGCTCTTTCTGCTGGGGGGAGAGGGAGTAGGTGGCCTGGCAGGGTATCCCGGTGGCCGACTGCACACGCCGCTTGCTGTCTCTCCTCTGGCTGCCTCTCTGGCCGTGGCTGGCTGAGCTGGGCCTGGTCCTGGGCTGAGCTGGAGGTCTGGGGGCACGGAGGTGATCAATGCCGGCACGAGGATGAGGAGGGGAGGAGGACTTGTGGGTCTTACCGGAGCTCATAGTCTGCTCCGGGTGACGGGGGGAGGAGCTGTCACTGTAGTTGTTTGCTATGGGAGGGAGAAGTCCTTGACTCTCCACCTCTTTCAGGCTGACCAGGTCAAACTTACCATCCTTTTCTACAAGGACTCTGCCCTCCTTTACACTTCCCTCACTGCTCTCCCCAGCCCTGCCAGATCCTCTACTCTCCTCCCGAGGGGAAAGTTTTAGCTCAGAAAGCTTCCCTGACATTTCAGTCTCTGCCTCTGAATCCTTGTTGCCCTGTGCCCCCTCCACCTCACCAGTGTTTCCATTTTGCAGTGGAGGCACCACCAGGTCCACCAGCGTTGCTTTAAAATGCAGCCGCCTGCGCCTCGTCATATCCGGAGCTTCCTGGTCCCGCAGCTCCCGATTAGCCTGTTGGATCTTCTCCAGAATGTACTTCTTCTCCTCTTCTGTCTGGTCCTCCATCCCTGGAGGAGGTGGGACTATAGGTGACGATTTATTTGGGCTGTCTCTGTCTGAGTCATACTCTAATGGCTCCATAGGTGAGGGCCACCTCTCTTCATCTTCTTCCTCTGTTTTCTTACCTTTCTTCTCCTCCTTGTGGCTTTTCGGCTTTCTTTTCTTTCCTTTCCGTTTCTCATCCTCCTCTAGTTCTTTGTCAATTTCTGCTTCTATGTCGACGTAGTCAGGGCCCTGTGGGGAGGAAAGACAGACACACTGCGTTCATGAAGGTAAATGAATGAGCAGCATCAATACTTAGCAGGTAATAGGTGTGCTGGTGTGATAACAGACATGTAAGTGTGTTCATCAATATTGCATCCAGCAGTGGCGTACGGTGAAAGTATGTCAGGTTTCACATGCATACAGAGATGTGTGCCAGGTCGGGTAACTCAACACTACTCACTGGTACACTTTCACAGAGCAGGGTTAGGGACATATGCAGCACCCAGTCAGTGCAGTAAGTAGAGCAGCACTCCAAACGTAGTTTCACACAATAAAACAAAGAAGCACGGTGCTGGTAGAAATTTTTAATTCGTTTTTATTCTATTTTAGTTGTGACTTTTGAATTTCATTTAGTTAAGTTAGTTTTCAGAGTGTGTTTGCTAGTTTTAGTACTTAAAGGGAGATTTGGCAAGTATTTAATACTCTTATCAACATGGGTGTGGGAAAATATGCTTGCTTTATGGAAATGTATGTATATATTTATTATTGGAAATCAATTAACACAAAACAATGACAAATATTGCCCAGAAACCATCACAGGTACTGCATTTAGAATAAAATATATGCTCAAATCATAACATGGCAAACTCAAACCCAACAGGCAACAACAGCTGTCAGTGTGTCAGTGTGCTGACTTAACTATGACTTGCCCCAAAACTGCATGTGATTATCATAAAGTGGGCATGTCTGTAAAGGGGAGTCTCATTGGTACCCAAAGAACTTAATTTTATTCACATATCTTGAGGTCAGAGGTCAAGGGACCCCTTTGAAAATGGCCATGACAGTGTTTTTTAGCATAAGTCTGGAGTGTTATGATGCCAGTATCTTCACTCTAGCTTTAAAACTGAGCCCGCTACAACCTAAAAATCACAAGTTGCATTATGTGTTAAAGAAATTTGTGGCGTTCAAACAAATTTGCGTTAAGGCGTTATTATCGTGTTAACTTTGACAGCCCTAATATTTAGTTTTACAGTAGTTCTAGTTTGTTATTGTTAGGGCCAGGTATAATGTCTCAGAAGTACGTTGCTAAATAAACACACAAAATACATGGTTGGAGAACTATGTAGGAATGGCCATAATGTTTAATGTTTAATCTTCACGCCATTTTAGAGTCCGATGTGAAGCAATTGTGACACAGCGCCATCTCCTGGAAGGTCAAGTCCGTTCAGTTTCTGTGGGTCAGTGTCACAAGAGTTGACAGAAATTCATGCTTCATCCATTTATTGGTTGTGATATATTATAGCTAAAAAGATAAACAAATTTACATTCATTTTTATTTAATTTATTAGTTTTTCACCCAGGCAATATCGATTCAGTTTAGTTTTAGTTTTTCTTGAAGGATATAGTTTGCATTTAGTTTCAATTCCCTAAAAATATTTTTCTCTGCTTATTTTCGTTTCAGTTTACTATAAGAACCCTGATGCAATTAGCCTGTCCAGTGATCTTAGATAAATTACTTACCTGGTCCTCACTCCGGCTTTCCTCGCTGATCAGCCAGTCCAGATCCTTCTCAAAGTCGTCCTCATATTCCTCCTGAGGCTTTTTGGAAACCACCTTAGTCATAATCTTCACTGGAAGAAGATCAGAGACAAATTTCAGACAAGATTCTTTTTTACTGTACAGTAGGTCACTACGGTGCTGAAACCCTTTACTTAACCTCTTCCACTCGTTGAGGGTCTCTGCACCTTCAGCCAACTTTACTGTCTTTCAGAGTCTGGAACAGGCTCAGTTTTAAAGTTAGAGTGAAGTTACTGGTGCCATACGAAACTAGAAAAACCTAATCCATTGGTATCACGCATGTCATGCTAGCTTGTCGGGAAATAATGCTCCAAAGTTGGGCTAAAAAAAGCAAAAAAATGGCCATTCACATGGCCATTTCCAAAGGGGTCCCTTGACCTCTGACCTCAAGATATATGAATGAAAATGGGTTCTATGGGTACCCACGAGTCTCCCCTTTACAGATATGCCCACTTTATGATAATCACATGCAGTTTGGGGCAAAAACTGCAGTTTTTGCATGCATTATAAATGTGTTATTTTTGCCTATTCTAAAATAATGTCTTTGAATATTTCAGCATACTGGGGTCCCTAAACAGTCTTTGAATTACATTAATTGGGTTTCACTGTTAAGCTGAGACTCTTGTGGATCCAATGAGCCCAACTGTATTCATTTGTGATGATGTAATGTGATGACCATTTTTTTTAAATATGACCTCACTGTATAAAATGACCTGTGGTGACCTCTAGGATAATCACAGCCCCATGAAACTTTACAACTACAAACTAGAGACCTAGGGCATTCAGAGGATGGATGACTTTTTGACAATAAGGGGGTTTCTGAGCAGTTTCCAGAACAGAAAGCACTTGGCGACAAGTGTTTGGTTTTTTTTGCACCAAATCTGTGTAACAAATGGCATCAACCCAAAAAATTGCTGCAACAACTTATGAGACATAATAGAGCATGGGAATGGCCATCACAAACTTCCATCATAATGTTCTAATCTCTCATACACTCTTACACATTTGAATTAATTAATTCATTTCTATTTCTGATTTATGGAAGGAACAACTTGACACACAGTGCTTATTCTTCATGTTCCCAGCTTTCAGATGATGCACACCACTTCTATGTGATATGTACTGTTGACCTGCTATCTCCCCCTAAAGACCCCCTGAACACCCTAAAAAAAAGACAAAAATGGGTCTATGGAAAAGAGGGGTGGAGTGGAAAATAAATTACTTTTTATATCAAAAAGTCATAATTATGTGCAGAGAATCACTACCATGATTGCTTCCATCCATGCAGTTTTACTCTCGCACTTATTTAAAAACAATTGCAAATATTTCTAGTAGGCTACAAGGTGTGGTTCATTTAGCCTATATCTAATAACATTGTAACTTGTAATTACTTTCTCTAATAGACACTTTAGACACCTTGTAGATGCAGACATTCCAAACACATTATGCTTTAAGTTATTTGGCTCGCTTTACTCACAGTTGTGGTGACTTGTTTGGTTTGCTCTAATACTCTAATAAAAATGATAAATAAAATAATAAGTAAATGATAAGTAAACTTAGCTATCTTTACGTTAAACGGTAAACGTTAACGGTTGAGTCTCTCGTCGGCGTCTTCAGACACTAATTGCCAACACCTGATTCTAATTGGCTGATGGAGCATTTTGGGATTTGTAATCCTGTAGTTCTCTATGGCCTACAGAGGTCAATATTGTTTTGATCATTCACCCAAACAAAAAATAGAACTGGCTCAAAAGTATATCTTATCTTATCTTATTTTTTGGTTTGATACCATTTGTTACACAGATTTTGTGCTAACTCTAACCTTTTTTTAAATTACTATTATGTAATATTAATATTAAAATACTATTTTTGCATTTTATTTGAATACTAGGATTTTGTAGATATTATTTTTTAAATGTATTAATTTATCTTTTTTATATATGTTTTTATTTTTTTATTTTTTTTATGTTAATATTGTTTTGCATTTATTTGATTTGTGGACCAAAATGTGACAATGTTCATATAAAAAATCAATAAAATATTAATTATGAAAAAAAAACTGCATTTAAAAAAACGGCATGGTTTTTGCCCCAAACTGCATGTGATTATCATAAAGTGGGCATGTCTGTAAAGGGGAGACTCGTGGGTACCCATAGAACCCATTTTCATTCACATATCTTGAGGTCAGAGGTCAAGGGACCCCTTTGAAAATGGCCATGCCAGTTTTTCCTTGCCAAAATGTAGCCAAACTTTGGAGCGTTTTTTTAGCCTCCTTCCTGACAAGCTACAGCCTATGAAAGACAGTAAAGTCGGTCGGTCTCAGGGGGTTAACAGACATCATTGACATCATTGGGCAGGTGTTAAACCCTGCCATTTGAAGACCTATATAACTGTGGATATAGCCATATAACAGTCTTTTAATTCTGAAACAGTTTTTAAAACTTTTGGAAATATTTATGCCTTAAATTTCAGTGTTACAATTATCAGACACATGGCAGTCTCATTAAAGTAGATATTCTGGTGCAAATAAAACTTAATTTAATACAAATAATAAAATATGACTGGTATGTAAATTGCATTATAATGTGGACATTGCAATAATGTTTTATTTACCATTATATGGCCACCTCATGACATCAAGGTAGGTGATAGCCAACAGAGGTTAGAGGTTGGATGATTGGCAATGCTAGATATCATATGACCTGCATGACTGTTAACAGACATACAATACATAGCCTCGCCTACAGTAGAGTACGGCACAGATCAGGGTATCTATGGGGATAATCAAAACAACATCACACAAATCCAATTACAAGCAAAACATACCAAATTATACATTCACTTAAAGGTCCCATTTCGTGCTCATTTTCAGGTTCATACTTGTATTTTGTGTTTCTACTCGAACATGTTTACATACTGTAATGTTAAAAAAAAACTTTATTTTCCTCATACTGTCCGCCTGAATATACCTGTATTTACCCTCTATCTGAAACGCTCCGTTTTAGTGCATTTCAACGGAATTGCAATGGAATTGCAACGGAATTGCGTTGCTAGGCAACAGCTTGGGTCCATGTTTACCTCCTGTCAGTTTATGTTATTCACATACACTGCAACAGGAAATAAACTGGGACACATTTAGAGAGTTTACATTTAAAACCGTGTAATGGTCTAAATATTGTACATTTGTGACCTCACAAATGGACAGAAATTGTAACGGCTTGTTTTAAACGCACAGTTTCTGAATACGGGCTGTGTATTTCTCCGTATATTGAACGTTTTAATAGTTTAACAGTAATTATATATCACTTAAACCTACTTTATAATATATAAAAGACATGGAAATCTCACTTTTTACATTATGGGACCTTTAATATTTTTGTGTCCCATGGATTAAAGGGGCACCTGGGTTTTGGGATTATTGTGGCACTAATTCCCAAACATCTCACATCCCATTACAGAACAGCACTATAGGCTACTTGTGATGGGGATTGGTCGTCACCTATTGGACAGAAACCAGTACTACTACAAGGTTACCAGTTAACTATTTTTCTTGTTGTTTTTTTGGCACAAATATGCCCTCTGCTCTAGGATATGTTTACAGTAGCTATGGTTCTGTTGTGATTCAATTTCACTGACTACAAAGTGACGAGTTTATAGACTATCCTGTTTATTTGTATAGCTCTATGGGCTATAAAAATAAACAGGACGGAGACAGAATTACGAGTCTGACTTGTAGGGCACAGTTCGCACTAAAAGGAATCACATTAATCAAAAATGTTTTTGCTACTGTGACAATAACACCAGTAAAAACAAATGTGGCAATATGATTGTAAGTAAACTCACCAGCAGCAGGCTTTTGCGTATTATTCCTGTTGAGTTAAAAAGCAGTGAAAGAAGAATACATCCAGCCGTGTTGTTTTGAGACTAATTGACCCACATAGTGCCTGGTAGTCTGCAGAGCAGCACCTGTGTGCACATAATCTGCTTCTAGTCCTTCTGCAGCCCTAACAGGTTTAATAGACCCGTCGTCATAGAGACCGACAACACGCTTTACTACTTGCGCATGCGCACACGACACAGGGCTAATGAAATCTCCATGTACACAAGTATAAACAGTATAAACAAGGGAAAACAGACAAGTTGTTTCCCTTCCGTAAAAAAGACCATAAATAATCGTGTAGGGAATTTTAAAGGTTTACTATAAAAATTAAACATCACTGTCTGTCTATGCCAGTTACAGTATCATAGGAGATAACGTATCAATAAAATTCCCTCAGTGAAATTTAAAGGTCCCATATTGTAAAAAGTGAGATTTTCAGGTCTTTTACATTATAAAGCAGGTTTAAGTGATATATAAATACTGTTAAACTATCAAAATGCTCAATATACGCAGAAATACACACAGCCCGTATTCAGAAATTGTGCGTTTGAAACAAGCTGTTTGGATTTCTGTCCATTTGTGATGTCACAAATATACAATATTTAGACCATTACACGTTTTAAACGTAAACATTCTAAATGTGTCAAGTTTATTTCCTGTTGCAGTGTACGTTAATGACATCAGCTGACAGAAAGTAAATATGGACCCAAACTGTTGCCTAGCAACACAATTCCATTGCAATTCCATTGAAATGCACTAAAACGGAGCGTTTCAGACAGAGTGTAAATGCAGGTATATTCAGGCAGACAGTATGAGGAAAATAATGTGTTTTTTTAACATTAAAGCATGTAAACATGTGTTCTATTAGAAACATAAAATACAAGTATGAACCTGAAAATGAGCACAATATGGGAACTTTAATTTCGGGCATATAGTCCATAGAAGAAAACGATAAAGATTTGATAAATTATCCAAATAAATAAATAAAAAAAATCTATCTATACCAAATTTGTAATGCTGGGATATTTAAGATTGTTTTATGAACAAAAGTTAATGTAAGTCTGAACAATAAATATATAATATAATTCAACTTCTGTCTGTATAGATAGATAGATAGATAGATAGATAGAGAGATAGATAGATAGATAGAGAGATAGATAGATAGATAGATAGTAACTTTATTGATCCCGAGGGAAATTGAAGTTTCCAGCATCACAGTTCCATAGTGCAAAACATGTTAGTAAAAAGGCAGTAAAAAAGTTAGTAGTGCAAATAATATTATATTATACAGTATATTGTAACTACTCGTTTGATGAAAAACAGAAGCACTTGAACTCGTCTTTATTGTAAAACACAAAATACGGAGCATTTGAGGAGTCCATGAACACAACATTTGATTTTTAGCCGCAGTGCATTTTGGGTCTTGAAGTCCGCTGTAAGGCTTTCACTACCTGGAGAGCTTGACAAAGAACAACATTTCCCATGATGCCTCTGTCACTTCCGTTGAACTATACACACCCCCTTTGCCTTGACGCACTGATAGCACGGAAACACACAACTTCTGATAATGTTTTGAGTTAAGTACACATTAACTTATCAACGCAGAGAGAAAAGAGCGGTAATATCTCCTACAAATGGCCTTCATAGTCTTCTACTCGGTGAACAAAACGGCTCAAATCACCGCGAGGCGATGTTTGATGTCACATTTAAAGGGGGTTGCCAGTTCAGGACGGTCACAGGTACAGTTATCCTGCATTCACAGCCCGCCGCCGCCGGTGACTACGAGATGGTTTTCCAGGGGCTCCGGTGTTCGGTTCATGTCCCACGGGACCGCAGGCAGATCCGGAGCCGGGCGGACCAGAAGAGGAGCTCTGGTGCTCACTGGAGCCGCAGTAACAGCGGCAGTAGTAGCAGGGTTTCTAGGCAACCACTTCCAGCGCGCTGACATGGCAACGAAAGTCTCCCAGCAGGAGGAGAAGAGAGAGCACCAAGAGGGGGATATCCTGGAGAGATGCAGGGGCTTCATGTGTCCTCCGGTGACCGACATCGGTGTGCTGCAGGCGAGGAAAGAGGAGATGCGTACGAGGATGGAGATGCTGATCATGGAGACGCAGGCCGACTTCTGCAACGCCTTGCAGGAGGTGGACGGTGGGACATTCAAGGTGGACCAGTGGCAGAGGAAAGAAGGTGAGATCAGCTGAGATGATTTAATGTAAACTCCAAGATTTTGATTCCCTCTCTGACCAAAATACAATACATCTACTTCTATCGCCATAGAAGCTGCAGGATATGTCAGTGCATGTCACAGCCTCTAAGAGACAACCACAACAACAACAACACATAATAGATGTAACTCACACTCTGCCTTTTATTTACTCCATTTATCCTTTGATATTGCAATATATTGTTATTAATTGTTTTTTATTTGTTTGTTTGTTTGTTTTATTGACACAACAAACATTAATTACTTCTTTATTGTTTTCTTCCATTAATAATAACATGCAAATATCTATATATTGTAATTTGCTTAATGAATTGTATATATGTATATATATGTTTTTGTTTTTATTTTGTTCTTGTTTTATTTTTATTTATTATTGAATTGACGCTTTGGCAATATTGTTCACCTGACAGTCATGCCAATAAAGCAAATTGAATTGAATTGGTGATGAAACTGCAGATCCATGTTCCTCCTTTTAAGGTATGCATGAGATTCTTGAAGTATTGGGAGCTTCAAGTGTGCTGCATGTTTATTGTGCTGAAAGCAACGTGGTCACAGATGCATACAAGAAACGCAGCCTTAAAATAAGATAAGATATACCTTTATTAGTCCCGCAGTGGGGAAATTTGCAGTGTACAGCAGCAAAGGGGATAGTGCAAAAAACAAGATGCATCAGCTAACACAGTAAACAAAAAAAAGAGCTAAACAAAGTGTAACAAAATATGAACCATTTAAATAGAAGGAAGTATAAATAAAGGAACAGTATTGACAATAAACAGACTATTAACAAAATTGCACAAGTGGAAAATGATATTGCACAGTATGAATTACACCTGAGTAGTCCTGATAGACAGTTGGTGTACAGTAAAGTGCAGTTCTTGTCAGTTTTTGGTGTGTAAGTGGTCTACTGGGAGCAGTGCTGGTTGTGGAGTCTGACAGCTGCAGGAAGGAAGGACCTGCGATAGAGCTCCTTCACACACTTCAGGTGGAGCAGACTGTCACTGAAGGAGCTCTCCAGTGCTTAGATGGTGTCCTGCATGGCGCGGGAGTCATTCTCCATCATGGATGACAGCTTAGCCATCATCCTCCTCTCTCCCAGCACCTCCACTGTGTCGAGGGGGCATCCCAGGACAGAGCTGGCCTTCCTGATCACTCTGTCTAGTCTCTTCCTGTCCGCAGCCTAATCTTTAAAAAGCCTAATCTGTCAGGAAATGGAGCAACCAATGCCATGTCAGTCTCTTTCAATGTATTCCCCTTTGCCCCTGTGTGTGTTTTGTCAGGTGGCGGAGGAATCAGCTGTGTGATGCAAGATGGAAAGGTGTTTGAGAAGGCAGGGGTCAACGTGTCAGTGGTGTTTGGAAACCTGACCGAGGAGGCCGCCAGGCAGATGAGGAGTAGAGGGAAAGTCCTCAAAGGGAAAGATGGTACGTTCTGTTAACTTGATATGTGTATGCAGAGGTAGCCTACATTCAGAGTAACATGTAATGGATGAAGTTTCATGTCATGCTCTGTTTTCCTCTCAGGTAAGCTGCCATTTTGTGCCATGGGTGTGAGCTCTGTCATCCACCCCAAGAATCCCCACATCCCAACAGTGCACTTCAATTACAGATACTTTGAGATCGAAGAGGAAGATGGTGAGTGTCGGTCCTTGACGTCAGCTGTCGTGTCTTGGTGTCAGTGACACTATTGAGTGCATGAATGAATGATGACCCTTGTTTCTGTCTTCCTTCCCTGCGTGTGTGTTCCAGGCACTAAACAGTGGTGGTTTGGTGGAGGCACAGACCTGACTCCAGTTTATATTAATAAAGAAGATGCGTTTCACTTCCACAACACCCTGAAGGAGGCATGTGACAAGCACCACCCGCAGTACTACCCCGACTTTAAGAAATGGTACGCTTTGACTCAAGATTAGTCCTGCATTTGTGAAATGTCTCAGCACGTACGCATGTGTAGGTCTGATTTGTGTGTGTGTGGATTACAATGGGTGTATCCACACTGTAGGATGATGATAAGACGAAGTCTCTGCCTAAAATCTGCAGTTGCAGAAAAACCGTTGAGCTATGGCGTTAGCTAGTGAATGACCATTAGGGATATGAAAGGGACGGGTGTGGTTTATCTGATTTGGCTTGTAGTAAGTAAAGTTTGTCAACTTAATTTGAAGTTGAATTTGTAGTGGAACAGTTAGGCATTTTTGGAAATAGGCTCATTTGCAATCTTGCCGAGAGTTAGATGAGAAGATTGATACCACTCACATCTGTATGTTAAATATGAAGCTACAGACAGCTAGGTTAACACGGTGTTCGGGCATACACAGATCACATTACTTGTCCACCGGCCCTACCGTCGTTTTGCTTTTTTATAGAAATAAAACCCATTTAGAAGAAGAAGAAAGAAGAAAAGGCACTTTTATTAATTTCATTTAGTTCATTTTTGTGTATCAGCACCGTGTTATCAATACATAGTTGGATTACGATGATGAGAGAGTTGACAGACATGATGATTTGGTGTCAAAGCAAAAAGCAAAAGCGCCTATTTGGCAATATTTCGAATTTAAAGCCAATGCTATAAGGCACTGGTTCCCAACCTGGGGGTCCCCCATTAGGGGTCGCCAAAGCTTCACAGGGAGGTCGCGAGGCCTTCTCGATTTTAAAAGGTGTATGACAACTTTTAAAAAAAAAAAAATACAGTTGGCCTTTATCGCAGTATTTCATTCATTTCTGTGATTAAATCTAAATGAAATTGTTATTTTTCAAGTTTGGATTATTATTTAGAATATAAACTTCAAAATTAGAAAAGTATTCAAACAACTAAAGAGTTAATAGAACAATGGCCAGGCGTCAGGGAGAAGAAAACAAAAAAAAGAAGCCTATTAGGTAAAAAAAAAAAACATAATACAGAGATTTGTAATGAAAGTTCCTAAAAATAACAGGAAAACTCATCTCTGATGCAATATACACAGGAAATAATTTGCTCAAAATTCATCCAAGTCACTAGTTTTCCACAAATTCCTGCAGTTATTGCGTTCACTATTTGGGTTAATTGAACATCCATAAAATATGTCCCTTATTCAGGGGTAATCAGCTTACTCAATGATAGAAAAGGGGTCCCTGAAGGCAAAAGGTTGGGAACCGATGCTATAAGGGAACCGTAACGTTAATGTGGCAATCGCTGTGTGAAGGACGGAGTGGTCGCAGCCGGTGTGAGCGGCGCAGCAACGCCAGGTAGAAACCTGCAGCCCCGCAGCGAAAGCTGGACCGGAGAGGCCAGACTCACAACATCATATTTAACACGCAAAAATGAGAGTACATTTTGATTCTCATTTAAATTCCCTTATAAACTCACTATAGATGTGCTTTCACCTGACTTATTTTTAATTAATTTCCTCCTCTTGCCTTTGAATAATATATTTGCATAGCCCAGATCTACTGAATATTTTAAAGTCAAGCCCTGGTTTAAAAAAAGCAACAACAGCTATTGACTGATGTATTTGTATCTTCAGGTGTGACCGATACTTCTACATCCGGCACAGAGGAGAGACTCGGGGTCTAGGAGGGATCTTCTTCGATGACCTGGAGTCCCCGAGTCAGGAGGAGGCATTCAGCTTCGTTAAGAGCTGTGCCCGCACCGTGGTGCCATGTTACCTGCCCATCGTATACAAACACCTGAACGACACCGTTACTGATGCAGAGAAGGACTGGCAGCAGGTACGACGAGGAAGGTGAGTAAAAGACGCACAAAAGATCCGGTGGCTGTTGATGAGTAATGTATTCATTTTACGTATGACATGGTCAAAAGGAGATTTCGTATTTTATAGCCCATTTTAGTTCAATGACTCAAGGCTTTTCAAACTAGTTCGCCCAAATAAACCTAACCTTGATCCATCAGAAGTAAAGGCCAAATTTGACTTCTCCATACATAGCATTACGTCTTAAAAAGTCAGCAAAATCAACTATGAATTAATTGATTAAATTTGCTTATGATAGGTGATCCATTGCAGTTCACATTTAGTTCCCTTTATTTTGTAAAAGGTAAAATAAAAATAAGACTTTAAAACCCATTAATGAGGTGCACAATTATTTTGAAAAAAGGTTTGATGTGGACTCGGACTCCATGCACAGCCTGTGTAGTCCAAAGCTGTAACATAAATGTAACATGTAAACATAAATGCATTCACTTTGAAGACTTTAATTACCATGCAACAATTACTTATGCTAAAAGCAAAGATGACTAAATGTTCACAATGTTGGATTACCTACATATCTCAAGCAAGTTTTTAATGAAGTTTATCATTGATTTGAATCCTCATTCAAAAATGGTTGGTTTGCTTGTTGTTGTGGATTAGATTAAGGCACTTAAAGGTAGGGTCGGTAATCTTGAGAAACTCGCAAGATTTTACAAATGATCCAACTGAAAAACCGACATGATTGGACGTGATTATTACTGTCCTGCGACAGCCACAGGTATCGGATTTCTTTTCTTTTTTTTGTCAGAGCAATTGATTTATTAATAGCTGTCGGGATGTAATTTCAACAAATTTAACAAAATATATTTGAACAGCACTACCAACCCTACCTTTAATATATCTTAAATCCCATGAAGCTAGGTGTCTACAGTAGGTTTTGTGTGTTTTATGTTGCAGATATGTGGAGTTCAACCTGGTGTATGACAGGGGAGTGAAGTTTGGCTTGGCTACGCCTGGCTCCAGAATTGAGAGCATTCTCATGTCCCTCCCCCTCACTGCGAGGTAAGATAACACTAGTTGGAAGCATTTGCTAGCACTGCTCTTTTATGACAGTAATGAGCTGTCGTGTGTTGCTTGGTAATAAACTCACCCTTCATCCTCAGGTGGGAGTACATGCATGAGCCTGCCAAAGGTACCCTGGAGGCTGAGATGCTGGAGGCATTACGAAACCCCAAGGAGTGGGTGTGACCACAATGTTCACAGGTTTGCATGTCAATATGGACAAAACCTCCAGGAAACCGTCTTTGTTGTATTTTATAATGGTGTGACCTGTTTGACTTGATCAGCAGAAGTTAAAACTTTTTACCAAAATAATATTACATTGCACTTGCCCGCAAAGTTTTTTAATCTGCGATGGTACTTTTCTCTTTTTTCCATTTGCTATGTGTGTCCAATCAGCCTTGATAACACTTAAACACATTGAGATTGCAATACTACTGGTGGCCACATGTGGTCATTGTACCAGCTCTTAGGCCATCTCGCATTGATGATGTGCTCCTTTTTAAGAAGTGCCCGTGTCAAACATTAGCTGTGTTTTTTTTCTATGTCTGGGCTAAATGTGGCTTGCTCTACTTGAAGCTCTTGAGCTCTTCTCTCCTGTAACAAAGCACTTAAAAGGGAAAACAGGGACAAACTGAGCCACTGCATGTATGTGTGTTCCACCACTGGTATCAGATGTTAATAAATCCTTATGTTTCAGTGCATCTGCTCACAACAATGGATTATTTTTGACAATCAAGGCTAAATAATAATGGACTAATATTGGACAGATCCGTCTTGAGCCCTGTTTACGTTGTGGATGGTTGCTCAGTTGTCATTAATGAGTCACTTCCTGGTTTGTTTGAACAGTAGTAAAACAATAGTTGGATGTTGGATCATGTTCCACAGAGAGGATGGATGTGAATCATAGGCCAGGTGGCATTGAAGAAAGAACAGTGTTTGTAAAAACAAAATTCCATTTGAAATGTAAAAATAATTTATAGCTTACAGTTAATAAATTGTTTTTTCTGCTACCTTTTAAGACTTTTACTTCATCCTCAATTTCCCTTTAATGTACCTTTGAATCTTCACAATCCACTAGCGAGAACACTGACCAAAGCATAGCAATGTATTATGTGTTTGTAAAATGATGGATGTCGTGAAAAAGTCATAGTATAATATGACGTAAAATATCATAGTATAGCATGTAACCAATAATGTAATTATAGTATGCCATACAAATCTCATAAAAAAACAAAGTATAGTATGCCATAAAAATGTAAAAAAGGTTCATAGTAAATACCATGAAAAATGTAAAAGAAATCAGTATAGTATAACATAAAAACATAAAAAACAGTCATAGTATAGTGGGTCATTAAACAATATTAAAAAATGTGATGTAATAAAAAATGTAAAAGTCAAAGTAATGGATGTCAAAAAAAAAAAAAAGTCATAGTATAGTAACTCATAAAGTGAGAAAAGTCATAATATAGTATGCCATAAATTTCTAATATGATATGCCATGAAAATGTCAAAAAAAATTAAAACACAAAAACTAAAAATAGGTCACAGTATAGTATGTCATAAAAAGTAAATATAATAAACATAAATATAATATATATACTGTGGATGCAGTATGTATATGTATGCCCTATTTTATTCCTTAGATTATCAATTTGCTTTTACTTTTACTTGTGTGATTTCCCCTTTTATATATAATTATTTTATGAGCATTGTTGAAAAAACCAGCGACCAAAGATTTTCATTGCCAATGACTGCTTTGCAAGTAGAGAAAGAGTAAAGAACTTTGAACCTTACTATAGAATGTCATCAAATAAAATCATAGTGTAGTATATGACATACAAAATGTAAAAAATAAAAGTAATGGTATAGTATGTCGAAAAATGTTATGAAAAAAAGTCATGATATAGTATGTCGAAATATTTCATGAAAAAAAGTCATAGTATAGTATGGTGAAAATTTGTATGAAAAAAGTCATAGTATGGTTTGTCAAAAAATGTCATGAAAAAAAGCCATAGTATACTATGTCGAACAATTTCATAAAAAAAGTTATAGTATAGTATGTCAAAAATGTCATGCAGTATGTATATGTATATTTACCTGCCCTATTTTATTCATAGTATAGTATGTCAAAAATGTCATGAAAAAAAGTCATAGTATAGTATGTCGAAATTTTTTATGAAAAAAAGTCATAGTAGAGTATGTCGAAAAATTTTATGAAAAGAGGTCATAGTAGAGCATGTCGAACAATTTTATGAAAAAAAAGTCATGGTATAGTATGTCGAAAAATTTTATGAAAAAAAGTCATAGTATAGTATGTCGAAAAGTTTCATGAAAAAAATTCATGGTATAGTATGTCGAAAAGTTTTATGAAAAAAAGTCATGGTATAGTATGTCGAAAAGTTTTATGAAAAAAAGTCATAGTATAGTATGTCGAAAAAAAATTATGAAAAAAACGTCATAGTATAGCAAGTCGAAAAATCTCATGAAAAAAAAGTGATAGTATAGCAAGTCGAAAAATCTCATGAAAAAAAGGTCATGAAAAAAAGTCATAGTATAATATGTCGAAAAATTTCATGAAAAAGTCATAATATAGTATGTAGAAAAATTTCATGAAAAAAAAGTCATAGTATAAAATTTCGAAAAATTTCATGAAAAAAAGTCATAGTATAGAATTTCGAAAAATTTCATGAAAAAACGTCATAGTACAGTATGTTGAAAAATTTCATGAAAAAAAGTCATAGCACAGCATGTTGAACAATTTTATGAAAAAAAGTAATAATATAGTATGTCGAAAAATTTCATGAAAAAAAAGTCATAGAATTTCGAAAGATTTCATGAAAAAACGTCATAGCACAGCATGTCGAACAATTTTATGAAAAAAAGTGATAGTATAGTATGTCGAAAAATTTCATGAAAAAAGGTCATAGTATAGGAGGTCGAGAAATTTCATGAAAAAAAGTCATAGTATAGGATGTCGAAAAAATTTCATGAAAAAACGTCATAGTATAGTATGTCGAAAGAATTCATGAAAAAATGTCATCGTATAGTATGTCAAAATAAGTCATTGAAAAAGTCATAGAATAGCATATCGAAAAAAGTACAAAAAAGTCATAAAACAGTCATAGTCATATGTCAAAAAAATATTTTAAAAGTCATATAGTATGTCGAAAAAAACTAAAAGTTATAGTATAGTATGTCGAAAAATAGCAGTAGTATAGTATGTCGAAAAAAGGGAAAAAAAGTCATTGTATAGTATGTTGAAAAAAGTCATCGTATGATATGTCAAAATAAGTCATTAAAAAAGTCACCGTATAGTATGTCAAAAAAAGTAAAAAGAAAAAGTCATAGTATAGTATGTTGTAAAAAAGTCATCGTATAGTATGTCGAAAAAGTTATAAAAAATTCATACTCTGGTATGTCGAAAAAAGTCAAAGAACAGTATATCGAAAAAAAGTTCAAAAAAGTAATAAAACAGTCATAATATAGTATGTCGAAAAAAAGGTCATAGTATGTCGAAAAAAATAAAAAAGTCATAGTATAGTATGTCAAAAAAAGTAATAAAAAAATCATATCATAGTATGTCAAAATGAGTCAAAAAAGTCATAGTATAGTATGTCGAAAAAGGCCTTTTAATATTAATAGTTTGTTTGAGTAGACCTAATTCTTCTACCACTGCCAATACCAACATTGTGCCTTACAAGTGCCTTAATTGTCGCTATATGATTTATCAACTTTTGGAACGGAAGAAAACTAAAGTTTAAAAGGCACATAACACGTTCATGAAACACTTAATTAAATGAAGGAAACTTGTAGCACATTTTTATTTTTTATTACAAATTAATTCAAGCTTCTGCATATCAAGGATTTATAACAAGTTATCTTGCATTTAATGTTATATAACATTTTGTTTGTTTGATAAGGCATTGTAAAAAACAAACAAAAAAAGGGCTGTGCAAGTAACAGTACAACAAGTGACCTAACCAAAATGGCTACCCCCACCAGCACAACTCAGTTCAAGGTCATAGCAAGTGCTGAGGTTCACAGGTCAACTCACAAAAAAAGTATAATAATAGTCAGTTATCAAAGTCTGTGAGGTGTAGACAGGAAATGGGATATTTATCAGTATCCGTGAACATTAGACAGATATATTTGGTTTTTAGAGTGTATGCAGCAACATTGCATAAAGAGTATGAGCACTTTTTTTTTCTGAGGATTACAGTGACATCGTAATAGCTGAGAGTGACGCTGAAGACGTCAAACCAGACTGTCCTAGTTTCCATCAAACAGCCCATTTTGAGCTTAAACACAAAGTGCCCTCATTTATCCACGACCTACTGTATAATAGTTACACTAGTGTCAATGCATTCACTGCTTTTCTATGCAGTAAAAAACAATCTCACTGTAACTTACTTTCACACGTAAAGACTATACATATTTATATACAGGTACATTACACATGCTAAACGTGAACTCTGTCCATAGTGTTATTAAATACAGAATCTCTCCCCTCTGATGCATCTGGTCCCAAAGCTTCTGTTTCTATTGCTGTCTGTTCCACATTCCTATGCAAGTCACTCCACAACTTACATTTATGGTGTAGCTGCAAACCTATTTGAAAAAATCCTTAGTGTGCTTTTAGTGAAAGAGGCACAGCAGAGGACTCTGTAGTCATTTTCAACACGGTTACATTTGCTTTAAGGGAAAGAGTAGGGAAAAGATTTTCACAGTTAAAACAGACTCTGAGCAACTATCAACAGCCCAGAGAAGGACATGGACGAGCACGCACTGACCACCAACAAACAGAGCCAGAACCAACCTCAGGTGTACAGACCAAGCTACATGCATTACCAAAATAAAAGCACATATGACACGCATACACAAAAAAACACATTTCAGCACCCCCCTTCTCAACTGCTGGTCTTATTTTACATTTTAAACATTCACAATTGTATACTGAAGTTGGACCGATGCATTCGTTTGGCAACTTGACGATTTAAACCTGTACATTTTTTTATATCAACAATGAATCAAATTACAGATTGTAATGTGGAAAAGTCAATTAACACCCAATGCTGCAGCTCTACATATTTTTGACTAATTGATTTGGTTCTGTAGCCTGATCATTTACTAAAAGCTTGGGTCACAATGCTCCCCAATATAAAACCGTGGGCAGCCATTTACATGTAATTGTATTTGCTATTTACAAGCCCTGACAAAGCCAAGTACCACTACTTGCCCAGCATAAAACTGCAAAAAGTAAATGACTAGTCAAGAATTTTTTGTATTTAGCAAGCTAAAGACCCAGATATTTCTGTCAGGAAATATAGTCGACCAAACTAGAGCAAACAAGTAAATATTGGACTGAAGTTAGCTAGTTGTTAGATAGTTGTTTGCTTACAGGTTAGACTAGGGATGGGCGGATGAAGCTTTACTGTATGAAGCTTTGGGGCTTTATTTCCTTCTGTTTGTAATAGATTTGAAGCTTCAGGGCTTCAAACGCAGCAAACACAGTGACATGATCTGGTGGCTTGTAAAACTTTAAGCCGCCCTTCAAGACTGGGGCCGAAGCACTATAACACCTCTCTGACTTTTGTAGTTTTAGTCTTATATGTGTACAATTAAAGTCCAAGAAGCATGTGTGTCATTATTAAATCTGTAAAACTTATGTTCAGAAGCACTGCATTAAAGGGTAAGTTTTCTATTTTTCAACCTGGACCCTATTTTCCTCTGTTATTGAGGGATAACGCTCTAACCGGCACCTGCGAAACGGGCTGCGAGGGCAATTCTGCAGCGCCAATATAACGTTACGTTCAGTAAAAGTACTTGTTTTTGCCACTGACAGGCTCAGATTGTTGTCTGAAGTGTCTGGCAACATTATGGAAAAGACCCTACAGAGAAATCAAATATTTTTCCTACCTTTCACTTGATCCGGTCTGTTAGTTATTGTGTCCAAGTCCCGCTCAATAGAGAAGTCTCGTTCTGAAATCTGGATATTGGGCAGCAACAGGTCCCTATGTGGGCATAAGGTCACAGCACCCACAGGAATACCACAAAGTCTCCTGAGCTTTGCAGCCTCGCAGCAGCTGATTCCCCCTTGTCTGCCTGTTGCCCTCCTCTGTCTCTCCTCACCTGCTCTTCAACAGGCCTTTCTCACTACATAAATTTGGACTTGTCATAGTAAGAAAAGCTGATAACACTAACGAAGGCTCTGTTCTATTCAAGTGATCCAGTGAGCGTGACAGTGAGCCAGCATGAACCACAACTGAACCCTGAAATCAAAGCAGCTAAATGGCATTCAGCCATCATTCCTTTCATTATTTACACCTGTGCTTTTCACAGCAGCATGTCACTGTGCTGTGTGACATGTCAAAATTACATGACATGACATAAGGTGAAAAAGGCCTAATTCATCCGTATACTCTGGCTCAATTAAATACGGGCGGCCATCGAATTCAAAGACCTCATCCACATTGTCGAAATCATCTAAATATTCAGCCATGACATTGAAAATCTTTTAGATAACACTAAGCTACACTTTCTGTACTTCAACTCTCCCTGGCAGCCACTCGCTTCCACTGTTGTCTTCCGGCAATACGTCACCTCGCCAGATTTCAGAACAAGACTTCTCCTTGAGCGAGACTCTTTCCATAATGTCAGACACTTATAATAACAATCAGAGCCTGTTATAGCAAAAACAAGCACTTTTAGTGGACGTAAATGACGGTGCCAGCTTGCCCTGATATGATTACACTGCAGCCCGTGAGCGGCTGCAGTCTACAGCGTTCTCCCTCAATACTGGACCAATTTCAGAAATTGTTGTCCCTGTTAGTCTGTTATACTGTGTTCAGTCTACGAGCAACACTGCAACACTTTACAAGTCATTTTCAATGGAAGTCGGCGACATGAAACTACAAACTGACGCCGGACACTTGTCGCTGTGCGACGCGCTACAAATAAAGTTGAGCTGTTGAGCAGCAACCAATCATATATTTTTTCTTCACCCTGTTCCGTTTAATCCAAAACCATCCCGTTCCCAGTGCTATTTAACCCCCTAGTGCTATTTTGTTGACACAAAATATAAATGTACCTTATTAGTGTAGTTTAGGTGTCCACTGCAGGCTCATGTGTTAACTTCATGGTTGTTATTTATGTGATATTTCATATATAGTCGCAATGTGTTGCGATTGGAGAATGATATTCATTAAATTAGCCTATTACATTATTACTTGGTATCAGATGGAAATGTTATCATACTATTGATTTCGTTCTCAGTTACTCTCATCTCTTCTTAGCTTAGTAACATAGTTTAGCTGCTAAACTTTCAAAACAGTTAAACTGAATGAAATGCTTCCTGAAGCACAAGGAGCTTGTTATTATCGGCCCATCTCCAGGTTAGACATAAGAAATTATAAACTTGATTTTGAGTTTGTGTTTCTCTTTCTGCCCCCTGGTGGTCAAAAATCACTTAATTCAATGTTAATTTGTGTGGGCTTCACTGGAATTATGATTTTCTGGTCTAAATGCTGTTTCTGAATCTTGCAAAGAAATGGGTTTGCAGAAGTTTGCAAAAGTGTGCAATATACACAATTCATAATTTTTTACAACAAATAGGTCAACTTTAAAGATATTAAATATAGTTGTAAATATCTGCTATTGGCCACTTAAGCCTAAAATTTGGCACTAACCTTCAATAAAGCACCGATCCAACCCCGATGTACACTTCTAGAATAGCTGTCCTTCATTATGGCAATCAAAACCCTTTTTTCTTTACGCCACATGCAACATTTGTTATGCCTGCTGAGTTAAATGATTTGCTACAGTGTGACAGCATAGATGCACCTTGAGGAAAATCAGCAGAGGGCGTCGGCTGATTTTGGTATTGCAATATCCTTCCTGCTATCACTTCACCTCATCGATGAAAGGTTAGTGCAAATTTCAACAGCGCTGGCACCGGCAAAAGATTGCATTAGTCCATTGACCAGACAGTTAAGAGTGTTTCTGTGTGTGTTGAATGGGGAAGGCTGGTGATACCACAACAGTGATCTGCTAAATGATCAGATGGTCTTAGTGTAGGTTAGGGCTTTTGTTGGGCTGGTAGTGAGAGACAGGTTTACTTCCCGGGGCCACCACTGGAACTAGTAGAGCTGGTGTTGACTATATCCTCATACTGTGGAGGTGGCTCTGTCTCTATCTGGACGTCTGTATGGCCCACAGCCTCCTCGTAAGACGGCGGCGGGTCTCCAGCGCTTCCTCTCCCTGATGTGAGCTCTGAGCCTGGATAAGCCGGGCTGCTGTGGACGCTGAGTTCTGATTGGTCACCGTGGTGGTAATCCCTCCCCCAATGGTCCATAGAGACCACTGACAGGACGTGGTCGTGATGCGAGTGTCCCAGGCTGGGGCTGCGCTGCGAGCGCTTGCGGGAGTGGCAGCGCCACACAGTGATGGCGACGGCAGCGATGATGAGCACAACCAGCAGCAATGGCACGATCAAGTAGAGAGAGTGGATTCCTCCGACCACCGTCTCCAGCCCTCCAGATGGACTGCTCTCCCGCACATATTCCTCCCAGAACCGTCTCTGCAGCCAATCAGAAGACAGACGCACATCAAAACATCAAAAATCTGATCAAAAATATTTTCTTCTAGATAAGACTCTGCTACATTCATGCAGGCTACAGTGTAAACAATGGTGGAACAAAACTGTTTCCAGGGCCGCAGTACACACAGTGTCCAATACCTTCTATCTGGATTACTGCAACACAAAGGCAGTAGACAACAACATCCGAACAGAGAATGACCACATGATTGTGCACGTTCATCTGCGTGACTTTGCTCTCTGGCCTCCCACAATAGTTTTACAAATAATACGCCTCTCTCTCTCTCTCGCATGGACTCGGCTGTTCTTCCTGCTGATAATCATCACTTCCTGAAAAAACACCCACATTCCACAAGCTACCACTCTTGGCATAGAATTTCATTACTGGACATATGAACCCAACAAAAAAGCACTTTAAAGGGATATTTTGGATTGTTTTACATAGGGCGACTGGTATGAGTTACTCAGTAGTAGTAGTAGTAGTAGTAATATTGATCTGTGGCTTTTAGCTCCAGCTGAGAGTCCTGTGCTCAGAGATTTCAATCCAGCTAAGGGTCAATATAAGAAATAATTTGGACAATGAGGCTGCAGAAAGATAAGTTAGTTTTTGTACTACCCTTTGTATAATTGTGTGTTTTTGCTTGTAGTGTTGTTGCTGCTTAGTTTTGTTTAATGACTCCATGAGGTGTGGTAAATTTTTGTCTGACCAGTCACCCGCTGTCAGGGAAATTTCTGAACACATGACTGCCTGCTGGAGCTAATATCCCTGTATAGACATTACAGCTGGTGAGTAACTCAAACGACCTAATGCTAAACAACAATCCCTTTATGTGGGTGCCCGTATGCTATACCCAATGAGTGTTCTACTTTTCTGTTCCTGTGTGAATTAAAACTTGAAGAAAGGATGTGAGATGTGATGCGTCTCTCATCCCCTCACCGTCTTCTCGTCATTCTCGAAAGCCTCGCGGGCCTCCTCATAGGTGCAGATCTCCTCGCGGCACTCCCTCTGGATGTTCCCCTGCTTCATCTCCTCCAGCATGAAGTTGGCCCTGCGCAACCGGCGCAGCACCGAGTGGGCCGCGTCCGCCGGCAGGAACACTGAGAGGCAGGCGATAGGAAAGGAGAGGAGTGGAGGGGGAGACAAAGACAAGGACAGAGAGGAGGAAAGGATATAAGATTGAACAATGTGTGAGAAAAAAAAAATGCATGAATCAACATGACAAGCAGAGACAGGAAAAATAAGAGACAAAAAGAGGAAAGTAGGGGTGAGTCAGTAAACAGAACAACATGGGGGAGGAAGCGAAGGGGGGGCAATTTAAGCAAAGAGAGAGTGTATTGAAAGAGAGAGGAGTGAAGCAGGAGGAGGAAAAGAGGATAGAGATGCCAAAAAATAAGCAAAAAAGGGGAGAGGGAGCGAGGTGAGGGCTGAAACAAAGGCAGTGGAGCAGAGCCGAGGGCTGCCCAGTGCCCACATTTCTGCATAAAAACAAAAGCTCCTTTGATTTAGGAATCCATCCCTGGGCTACATAAAACAAACTCTAGGAATGAACTTAGAGAGACAGAGCGGCCCTCTGTTTCACACATCCAAAACAAGAACAGAAAACTGTGCACAATATGCCACAACATGCCCTGGGAATGTCTGATGTGCTGCTGAATTAACTCACTAACTAAATGAAGTGACTCAAAAGTTCAGAGATAGGATCACCACAATATTTGAAAAGCAGAAAGAAATAACAGGCGGTAAAACAAGAAATTCCCCTAAGGAAATAATGGGAATTGTGTGCTTAAAGACAATAGAAAAAACCTGAAGAGTCACATTCCAATGGCTAACTTGTGTTTGACAATCCAACACAATACGAAAGAAAAAAACAAGGAAGGCTTTCTGATGAAATTTGAGAGTGATAAAATTCCTGTGAACAACTCTGGCTGTGGGGTACAATTATGAGTATAGTGTCAATAAACTTACCAATCCCCATGATTCCTGCAAGTCTGTTTCGGGTGATTTATCTGGAAAAACAAACAAACACACGGACAATAATTAAACAAGACTCCCTCTAAAAAACTAGATTCCTTTGTATCTTTCTTAAGATAAAGCAGTTATTTAAATAATCCTACACAGCAATAACATCCTAATAACTTATGAGAGACTGAAAAGGAGGTAATGTCACACATTTTTGAAGAACTGTGACTATATATGATTATACATTTCTGATCTTCTGCTATGTTATGAACCATCCAGACCTCTCAGGTCATCTGGATCAGGTCTGTTTAGTGTCCCACAGAGTCAGAACTAAACATGCAGAAGCAGCAGCGTTCAGTTTTTCTGCACCAAATATCTGGAACAAGCTCCCAGAAACCTGCAGGACCAACTCCAACTATGAGGTCTTTTAAATCCAAGCTTAAAACTTTCTTGTTTGCTGCTGCCTTTTATTAAACCAGATAATGATCTTATACTGCACTAGAGCTTTTACTCTTGTGTGTCATACTCTATTTTAGCTTCTATCCTAGCTTTTATTTTTAGCTTGTTTTTATTTTCTAACCTTTAATGTTTTTATGTTTTTATAACTGTTTTAATTATGTCTTAATGTTCTTGAATGTTTATGTAAAGCACTTTGAATTGCCCTGTTGCTGAAATGTGCTATACAAATAAAGCTGCCTTGCCTTTTGCCTTACAGCCAGATCACTTACAACATTTCTCAATTTAGGGAAATTCCTTTAAAAAAAAGTTGATTTGAAAAGGAAACCAGGACATAACAGTAGCACAAAACAAAACATCCCTTAGTCAACAATGTCCCACAATCTTTGTGATAAATAAGACACTATTATAACAGAATGGATGAATAAGAATATAACAGATAGACTCCTTCTCAAAAACTACACCTAATCCTTTGCATCTTTCTTAAGATAAAGCAGTTGTTTAAATAATCCTACAAATTAATAACATCCTAATAACTTATGAGAGACTGAAAAGGAGGTAATGCAACACATTTTTAAAGAACTGTGAAACCATGAAATACAGCTAAGAACATCTGATTATAGCCAGATCACTGAGTCAAAATCTTCCACAATCTTTGGGATAAATAAGACACTAAGCTACTGGAGTTACCCTGCACTATACTAATTTGTAACAGTCTCTTCTGCACTATATTCACTTTTTTAATAGTCCTGTATCCCAGCTGTTACCCTGCACTATATTCACTTTTTTAATAGTCCTGTATCCCAGCTGTTACCCTGCACTATATTCACTTTTTTAATAGTCCTGTATCACAGCTGTTACCCTGCACTATATTCACTTTTTTAATAGTCCTGTATCACAGCTGTTACCCTGCACTATATTCACTTTTTTTTCTTTAAAAAAAAAGTTGATTTAGAAAAGGAAACAGGACATAACAGTAGTCAAAATGTCCCACAATCTTTGTGATAAATAAGACACTATTATAACAGAATGGATGAATAAGAATATAACAGATAGACTCCTTCTCAAAAACTACACCTAATCCTTTGCATCTTTCTTAAGATAAAGCAGTTGTTTAAATAATCCTACAAATTAATAACATCCTAATAACTTATGAGAGACTGAAAAGGAGATAATGCAACACATTTTTGAAGAACTGTGAAACCATGAAATACAGCTAAGAACATCTGATTATAGCCAGATCACTGAGTCAAAATCTTCCACAATCTTTGGGATAAATAAGACACTAAGCTACTGGAGTTACCCTGCACTATACTAATTTTTAACAGTCTCTTCTGCACTATATTCACTTTTTTAATAGTCCTGTATCATAGCTGTTACCCTGCACTATATTCACTTTTTTAATAGTCCTGTATCACAGCTGTTACCCTGCACTATATTCACTTTTTTAATAGTCCTGTATCACAGCTGTTACCCTGCACTATATTCACTTTTTTTTCTTTAAAAAAAAAGTTGATTTAGAAAAGGAAACAGGACATAACAGTAGTCAAAATGTCCCACAATCTTTGTGATAAATAAGACACTATTATAACAGAATGGATGAATAGGAGTAAAACAGATAGACTCCTTCTCAAAAACTACACCTAATCCTTTGCATCTTTCTTAAGATAAAGCAGTTGTTTAAATAATCCTACACAGCAATAACATCCTAATAACTTATGAGAGACTGAAAAGGAGATAATGCAACACATTTTTGAAGAACTGTGAAACCATGAAATACAGCTAAGAACATCTGATTATAGCCAGATCACTTAGTCAAAATGTCCCACAATCTTTGGGATAAATAAGACACTAAGCTACTGGAGTTACCCTGCACTATACTAATTTGTAACAGTCTCTTCTGCACTATATTCACTTTTTTTTCTTTAAAAAAAAAGTTGATTTAGAAAAGGAAACAGGACATAACAGTAGTCAAAATGTCCCACAATCTTTGTGATAAATAAGACACTATTATAACAGAATGGATGAATAAGAATATAACAGATAGACTCCTTCTCAAAAACTACACCTAATCCTTTGCATCTTTCTTAAGATAAAGCAGTTATTTAAATAATCCTACAAATTAATAACATCCTAATAACTTATGAGAGACTGAAAAGGAGGTAATGCAACACATTTTTGAAGAACTGTGAAACCATGAAATACAGCTAAGAACATCTGATTATAGCCAGATCACTTAGTCAAAATGTCCCACAATCTTTGGGATAAATAAGACACTAAGCTACTGGAGTTACCCTGCACTATACTAATTTTTAACAGTCTCTTCTGCACTATATTCACTTTTTTAATAGTCCTGTATCACAGCTGTTACCCTGCACTATATTCAGGTTTTTTTCTTTAAAAAAAAGTTGATTTAGAAAAGGAAACAGGACATAACAGTAGTCAAAATGTCCCACAATCTTTGTGATAAATAAGACACTAATATAACAGAATGTATGAATAGGAGTAAAACAGATAGGGAGTTATGATCCATCACAGTGACAGTGACCTAATGGCGGCTCCTGGTCACTGTTCCTGTTAACGGGAATCCTGCTCGCAGCTTCCAGAAATAGATCCACAGCGGTCGGACACAAACAAAGCGCCGCCGCCCCGTTACACACATTAAAAGAGAGACAACAAGGATAACAATGATAGCCAAGCTTCACTAATGGTCTGTTCGTATCCATATGACAGTTAGCTAGCTGTGTGTGGAGCTGCTTAGAGGAGGATGATTTGTAGGATCAGTGCGTCTCCAGCGTCGGATGTTGGTTTAACGAGCGACACATGATTCAAACGGGCGGATATCTCTAAATAAAGCTCGATAGAAGGTCCCTCCAATGAATATTACTATTTACTACTTCGCGTCGAAGCTGTCTGTTAGTGTAGAAATAAACTTTCTCACCTCTTTTCGTCCCAGAAATGCGCATAAAACGGTCCCTCGCCTCCTCCCTGCTGCTGCTGCTCCACTGTGTTGCTATGCGTTAGGTGCGCACGCGCAGTTCTGTCTTTCCTACAGCGGCGTCATGAACTGCCCACTTCCACTGAGTTAAAGGGACAGTCAGCAACCTTTACTATCTAAAGAGACATTTTAGGTTTAAAACAAAAAAAAGAAAATGTTTCTGGAGCCGCAAAACATTTGAGCTTTGTAATGAAGGTAACACAGTTTATAGACTAAGTATATAGTATAGACGTCTAATGCAGTGAGGGCCCAAGTGCAAAATGTACTACGGAGTATTAGGGCCACATTGAGGCAAAAAAAAGTTGTAATATTACGAGAATAAAGTCATAGCTATACCAGAAAAAAGTTGTGATATGAGAATAAAGTCATAACTTTATGAGAAAAAAGTCGTAATATTACAAGAATAAATTCATAACTTTAAGAGAAAAAAAGAAAATAACAGGTAAAATTTTACTTTATAATATTACAACTTTTTTCTCGTAAACTTCTGACTTTATTCTTGTAATATTATGATATATATATTATATTTTTTCCTCAATGTGGCCCTAATACTCCGTCGTACCGTCGTACCATCGTACCGTCGTACCGTCGTACCATAGACCTACAACAATGATAAATAAAAATGAAAATGTAAACAAAAAACAGTTATTAATTTCCATTTTTAAAAATCCACAGGGAGCCACTGGAGAGGGGCTGAAGAGCCGCATGTGGCTCCGGAGCCGCAGGTTGCAGACCCCTGGACTACACTGACCACAACAATTACAACTCATATAATAACTTACTTTATATAACAATATATGAGGTTAACGGAATTCAAACTATCCCTAGTAGGCCACTGTAGTTATCTTAGTGCCTTAAAGGGGACATATCATGCTCATTTTCAGGTTCATACTTGTATTTTGTGTTTCTACTAGAACATATTTACATGCTGTAAGGTTTACAAAAAACAACTTTATTTTCCTCATGTCTGCTTGGATATAGCTGTATTTACCCTCCGTCTCAAACGCTCCGTTTTAGTGCATTTCAATGGAATAGCAACAGAATTGCAAACGGAATTGCGTTGCTAGGCAACAGCTTGGGTCAATGTTTACTTCCTCTTAGCTGATGTAATTTACATACACTGCAACAGGAAACAAATTGGGACACAATTAGAATGTTTACATTTAAAACTGTGAAATGGTCTAGATATTGTAGATTTGTGATATCACAAATGGAAAGAAATCCTGAGGGCTTGTTTCAAAATCCGTGGATTGAGTGTTTTGATACTTTCACATGATTTATATATCACTTAAACCCGCTTTATAATATAAAAGACATGAAAATGTCACTTTTTACAATATGGGACCTTTAAGAAATCTAGGAGACGGGAGACTTTGACCAATCACAAGTCATTTCAGAGAGAGAGTGTTCCTATTGAGCGTTCCTATTGGCTGTGTTCCGGCTGGTGGGCGGTGCTTGGTATTTCCTCAACTGTTCTCAACATGGCTGCCAGGTCACAAACTTTCTCATTTTACAGCTAAACAGTACATTACAAGATGTTTCTGAAAACATTTTTTATAAAAAATAACTCTTTTTTTTAAAACCATATTTGCTCCAATGCGACCCACTGTTGCTATAAGTGTTTATGCATTCTAATTAAGATAAATAATTAAATACAACATTGCAACATTGAAAGGTAAAAAAATGTAAATGAAATTGGAAAATTGCATTTTTTGCAAGTGTTTTTGTGACAACCAGAAGTTGCTCTTTAGTGTCAGCTATTCATTTATACTGTGCATATAATATCTGGTTAGACATTATCAACCAGTGGCCAACCTCCAGGTCTGAAAAGTGAAGACAATGCAGAAGTGCCTTAAACTTGCATTTTTTTCTAATAGCCAGCAGGGGGCGACTCCTCTGGTTGCAAAAAGAAGTCTGACTGTATAGAAGTCTATGAGAAAATGACCCTACTTCTCACTGGAAATTTAGATTTTATTGTGAAAACTGCTGTAGTTCATGTAAAGAACAGCTTTGAAAAGTGCTCTGTGAATGAGTATTTATTTGCCATTTAGTGTTGTTTAGTTTCTAATCCTAGTTAGTTGGGATGGCTGAAAAATGCATTTAAAAAGGCATTGACTGCAACAATTCATCATCTATCATTATGCTGAGTTTGTATAACCGTTGACATTTTCATGTCCTTAAAGACTCAGAAAAAAATTCCACTAATGAATTGCAATTATTTCTTAGTAAACAATGTATGTATCGGTGGTATTTGCTTCACATTTCTCCTTCTCCTTTGTATTTTGCTCACATCAACTAATCAGCTGTGGTGCACTGCCGGCCACTTATTAATGGCAGAGACAATAGTTTTCAATTTGTTTCCATGCGGTTTAATTTTTGCTTAAAGTTCTGTGTCAGTCGATTTAAAAATGTCAATCTGAGCAGAGACTCAGATGTTGTATTAACGCTGATGAGAGGACTGTGTGTGTGCGTGCTTTTACTCACCGACTCCACTGATTACAATCTGTAATCATCAGTAATGATGTTGAAAGACTTTGCCGCCAGCAACAGTTGACCTACACTCCTGTAACTCAAACACACACACATAAAACAAACACACCCACACACAAAAAAACACAGTCTAATCAAAACTGCTGAGAAATAGTGATTTTTTCCCTTCATAATATAAACCTGCATGGAAAAAAGAAGTTATACAAATCTATTTGGTTCATGAAATTGAACTCACTAAAACTTAATATTCATTAGATGAGCACTTAATTGTCATTCATTCAGTGGTTCCACCAACCAGTTAATTAAGTCTAACAGATGTTGATGTTGCATTTCTGTTTAAATGTAATGAAGTTAATTTGCTTAAAAAATTACTTGTTTGTGTGAGTGTGTGTGTGTATGCGTGTGTGTGTGTGTGTGTGTGTGTTTGTGTGTGTGTGTGCATATATATTGCGTGTGTGAGAGTGTGAGTGTTAATCTATATGAATTAATTGCAAGATTCTTCCCTGAGGACAAAGGATTATCTAAGTTCAATTAGAAAAAAGATGTGTAAGCTTCCCTTGTGTGCGTGTGTGTGTGTGTGTGTGTGTGTGTGTGTGGGGAGGGTGGGTGTTAAACAAACCCGAAGAGATATAGAGGAGTGACAGAGAAGTAGAGCAAAGTGTGTCGCAAGAGAAAAGCAGGGATGTAGTTAAAGGGTGAACCCAATTAAAACAAAAGTTTACTCATATTGGATGTAAGTTAAATTAGGAAAAATGATAAATTACCTGTCAGGAGTCTGTTTTTATTTCTGGATGTTTTGCCTCGTGGTGGCTGTAGTTAACGGCTGCATTTTGCCAATATTCCACATAAATTGAATTAAATTTCCCATCAGCAGCAAAGCAGCAAAAACAACAGCATTTGACAGAGATACAGACTGTTATACATTATACTGTAGGCTACATTAAACCTTGAAATCGAGAATACGTTATAATAAATCATAATGAAAATTTCATAAATACAGCCATGCAGGTTTTGTATAGGCTGTGCATGTAATTGTAATCAATGACAGACTGCATCGTGGATAATGTGACTGGGTGATATAATTTATATAATATTTAAAAGAAAAATGCCCCCTTTGATACATGAGAGTCACGTTGTGATGTTCAGTACATCCCACTGACAGATAGTGATGAAGTGGTATAATTCAGTGGTTTTCAAAGTGGAGTCTGGGGACCCCAAGGGGTCCTTGAGGGGGTATCAGGGGGTTCCCAGCAAAAAGGGGAATAACACAATGGCAGAATGCATGGCTATTTTTGTCATGGGTTTCATACATTTTTTGTAATAAAACAACTAAAAGAAAAAATCCAATCAGATGGAGGATCCTGGGCTGGGACAAAATCTGATCAAATGGGGGTCTAATTTGTGTCAGTGTAGGCGTCCTTGACGTAAAAAAGTATGGAAACCACGGGATAAGTTATAGGCCTACCTTGAGTGCCCCAATTTCCCTGTCTACTTCACTTCATTTAGTGGTGTCTTTATTTCCCAGAATTTTGAAAATCAGGTGAAAAAAAGAGAAAATTATAAATGTTTTCCTTTCTTGGCTAACTTATCAGTTACGTTATATAGGCTACTATGTGTTCAGGCTATATTATCCATCCAGCCATCCATTATCTGTAACCGCTTATCCTGTTCAGGGTTGCCGATCCCAGCTGACATTGGGCGAAGGCGGAGTACGACCTGGACAGGTCGGCAGACTATCACAGGGCAGACAGACAACCATTCACGCTCACATTCACACCTACAGGCAATTTAGAGTCAACAATGAACCTAACCTGCATGTCTTTGGACTGTGGGAAGAAACCGGGGTACCCGGAGAAAACCCACGCTACCACGGGGAGAACACGCAAACTCCACACAGAAGGGCCCCAAGCCGGGTTTGAACCTAAGACCCTATTGCTGTGAGGCAACAGTGCTAACCACTGCACCACCGTGCAGCCAAGCTTTGATATATTATGGTTATTTGATTTTCATTTTAAAATATATAAATATATATAATATATCTTACTGACTTCTGTTTTCAACACCTACTCTTTTTCACTCCTACAGCAGAGAGAGAGAGAGATGCTGTCGGCACTAGGACCCAGCAGAGCAGGTGCAGCCCTGTGTTATTTCAGCAGTCTACAGCTCGCGGTCCCGTTAGCAGCGCGCGGACCGGTGAGCAGCAGAGCGCGCTGGTCTCCAGCAGCGACAGCAGCGTCTCTGGACTCAGGACGCAGCTCACCACAGCACAGCACGGCACGGACAGGAACAGGACGACCACTACTTCAACCTGAAGACTCTTTCTGTGGATTTGTGGACAGATCAAAAAACACACTTCTTCTTCTGTTTGTTTATTTATGAGTAAGATACTTTAATGATGTCTTCATCGGTGAGCGGCACAGAGGAGGTGCGGGTGTCGTCGCTGACGCCCCTGAAGTTGGTGGGTCTGGTGTGCGTGTTTCTCGCCCTGTGTCTGGATGTCGGGTCCGTGCTGAGCCCGGCCTGGGTCACGGCGGACGACCAGTACTACCTGTCCATGTGGTGGTCCTGCTGGAAGCCCGTCAGCTCCGAGGACTGGTCCTGCATCAGCACGCTGGTCACCGGTGAGACCTACACACACACACACACTCATCATCATGAGACCTCCATCATCTACACACACACTGATGGGGTGATGATGATGCGCCACCATGTTGTTTTGGAAGTTTTAAAGCAGTATAGTAGTATAGCAGTATAGTTTTATAGTATAGCAGTGTAGTTGTATAGTTGTATAGCAGTATAGTTGTATAGTTGTATAGCAGTATAGGTGTATAGCAGTATAGTTTTATAGTATAGCAGTATAGTTGTATAGTTGTATAGTTGTATAGCAGTATAGGTGTATAGCAGTATAGGTGTATAGCAGTATAGTTTTATAGTATAGCAGTATAGTTGTATAGCATTATAGGTGTATAGCAGTATAGTTTTATAGTTTAAGCAGTATAGTTGTATAGTTGTATAGCAGTATAGTTGTATAGTTGTATAGTTGTATAGCAGTATAGGTGTATAGCAGTATAGGTGTATAGCAGTATAGTTTTATAGTATAGCAGTATAGTTGTATAGCATTATAGGTGTATAGCAGTATAGTTTTATAGTTTAAGCAGTATAGTTGTATAGTTGTATAGCAGTATAGTTGTATAGCAGTATAGTTGTATAGCAGTATAGGTGTATAGCAGTATAGTTGTATAGCAGTATAGTTTTATAGTATAGCAGTATAGTTGTATAGCATTATAGGTGTATAGCAGTATAGTTTTATAGTTTAAGCAGTATAGTTGTATAGTTGTATAGCAGTATAGTTGTATAGCAGTATAGGTGTATAGCAGTATAGTTGTATAGCAGTATAGTTTTATAGTATAGCAGTATAGTTGTATAGCATTATAGGTGTATAGCAGTATAGTTTTATAGTTTAAGCAGTATAGTTGTATAGTTGTATAGCAGTATAGTTGTATAGCAGTATAGGTGTATAGCAGTATAGTTGTATAGCAGTATAGTTGTATAGCAGTATAGGTGTATAGCAGTATAGGTGTATAGCAGTATAGTTGTATAGCAGTATAGTTGTATAGCAGTATAGGTGTATAGCAGTATAGTTGTATAGTATAGCAGTATAGTTGTATAGCAGTATAGTTTTATAGTTTAAGCAGTATAGTTGTATAGTTGTATAGCAGTATAGTTGTATAGCAGTATAGGTGTATAGCAGTATAGTTGTATAGCAGTATAGTTGTATAGCAGTATAGGTGTATAGCAGTATAGTTTTATAGTTTAAGCAGTATAGTTGTATAGTATAGCAGTATAGTTGTATAGCAGTATAGGTGTATAGCAGTATAGTTGTATAGTATAGCAGTATAGTTGTATAGTTGTATAGCAGTATAGCAGTATAGTTGTATAGTATAGCAGTATAGTTGTATAGTTGTATAGCAGTATAGTTGTATAGTATAGCAGTATAGTTGTATAGCAGTATAGTTGTATAGTATAGCAGTATAGTTGTATAGTTGTATAGCAGTATAGTTGTATAGCAGTATAGTTGTATAGTTGTATAGCAGTATAGTTGTATAGCAGTATAGTTGTATAATATAGCAGTATAGTTGTATAGTTTTAGGGGTGTTTCACCCTTGAAATGTCAGATTTAAAGGGTGCAGACAGACACCCCGCATTCATATTCAAATGACAGTCAGATGCTCCGGGTGAACAAAGGGACCCCGCAGACAGAGCAATCTGTTCTGTGTGGTGAGAATTATATAAAACATCACCCATGAGAGTGCTAAATGTTAATTACTTTATGATTGCCTGGTTAATTTAAACTGCAGAACTCTTCTACATGGAATAAGATAGTGAGCTGCTTTCCAAGTGGGAAATATACAGTATAATAAAAAAAAAAAATAGAAAAAAAAGTTTATCCTTGAGTGAAAGTCTGAAGAATAATAAGACATTTTGGGTTTTTTTTTAGTTAACTTTTCTTCTGAAACATTTTGCCCAGTGCGCCACACTGAATGTTGTGGGAATTTCGCCTCGCCAGGAGCGGTCCAGCTGGGGTTTCATTTGGCCTTTTGTTGCTCACAAAATGAGCCTTTGTGTGGGTTTCTTCACCGGGCCAAGGAGCAGGGCAACTCAGAGCAGAGAGCTCCCCAGAGATCCAGATGCCTGGAGATTAGTAACCAGGGAAACAAGTCAAGCACTCCAGAAATGTTGGTTTTCCTCTTTAAGGAAACTTCTTTATGGAGTCCACCATGAAGGTTTTTATCTGGAAGCATTTCATATTTTCATCCAGGGTAAAAAAAAAAAAAAGGTGGTTGAGAGTAGAAACAGCATCAACAAAAATACATTTCAGGAAAACATGTCTTTATGCCTTGTTGTTATGTAATCCAATACAGCAGCCCTGCAATTTGTAATGTTTATCTTTTTTTTTTATTGAGACTGATTTAACTCTGGCACGCTTTTAGGCCACAGTTTGGGGTATTGCACTGGATTGTAAGGTAGACAATGTAACAGAAATACTTTACAATATAATCTAGTCCAGTAAAAACACCATGCACTAAGTATAGCCTGAAAAAATTCAAAGCTTCCTAATGTACTGCAGGGCTTTTTATGGGGTTGTATATAGGGCTGAACGATCAAATAAGAAATAATAAAGAAAAAATAAGAAACAATAAAGAAAAAATATGTAATTGTGATTATTTCGACTGATATTGCAATTGCGCTATGATTTGCAATTTAAGAGATATTTTTTACATTATAATTCTCATTTTCATTGAAAAACATAAATAAATATTTAAATGATTATGGTGTGATTTTTGTGGGGAACTGTACCAAACAAAGATGTTTTCTTCTGTAGAATATGATGATTAGACCAGGACGTCTCTGCAGCACCATATTTTACCAGTATTTAATTTAAAATAGTATTTTGACACAGATTTAGCCTTTAACAAATATTGTGATTTGAAAATTGCAGTAGGCCATATTGCGATTTCAATCAAATTCCTATTAATTGTGCAGCCCTAGTTGTATATAGTTCTTTGTAGGTGTTTTCTTGTGTCAGCACTGTAAATAAGCCTGATTAGCACTGAATATTGTTCTTTATCTAATTTTTCTTTATCATCATTAATATCTCTAAAGTCTATTTTTTGCAAATGTTAAATGTAGTTTTACCTGTCACTACACTCCTGACTACAGCTTCCTTCATTTTTTCCTGTATTTGTGTCTCTTTATTCTCATATATATATATATATATCACTTTTTGCAGCGTCTGACCTCCTCCTCTGTGCTGAGTTGTGAATTGTGTTTTTGTTAGTCTGACAAAATGTTTTCTTTCTGTCTGAGAGATGAGTTACTGTGGGTCACGCTGGCCCTGATTCGCCTCCGTCAGCGCAGACAAAGTGCACTTTGGTGCCATATAAAGACATGCCGTCTCCGTCCGTGTCAGCTCTCAGCAGTAGTAGCAGCAGCAGCAGCAGCAGCAGCAGAAAGCAGCAGCATACCACAGTTAATGCACACAGCAAACTGCCCATTTCCTCAGGCGTGTGCTTGGCTAGGCTTATTGATTTGAATCCCAGTAATCAGTTTCTACCCCCCACCCTCCTCTCCAGAACCCCCCAATATTTCCTCAGTGTCATGCTCTGGGCATTAAATAAATCCTGTTAGTTTGAAACACCAGCTGGCCGCTCAGATGTTTTGAGCTTTTTTCTGCAAGGCCTGCAAGTGTGTGTCTGGGAGAATAACATGCAGTGTGAATTAGAAAGCAGACATGAGATATTGCCTTGTTACACGCTCATGAAGTGTTTAAAGCATACAGACGGAAATAGTCTTTCAGTTCGTCTCCCTCACACACTTAGGCAGAGGGTCAGAAGTCAAGTACAAGAGATACAGACTCTAAAGGGCTAGGAATGTGGAACGGTCCTGCAAGAGCAGCGTGTGCGGATGCCAGGTCGGTGCGAGATGAAGCGACAAATGTGGAGCCGGTGTGTGAGCGAGGTCTGCTCAGTCAGACGCAGTGATGCCAAAAAAAGCATATTAATAATGCAATACATTACCCAGCCCCTATTTGGGTGGATGTCTTGTCTTTGAGGGAGGTCACGGCACAATGTTGGATACAGAGAGCTTGTAGAGGTTTAGTGCTCACAT
The DNA here is from genome assembly GCF_015220745.1 of Sebastes umbrosus. Lineage (NCBI taxonomy): Eukaryota > Metazoa > Chordata > Actinopteri > Perciformes > Sebastidae > Sebastes > Sebastes umbrosus. The sequence continues at coordinate 14,742,417 of NC_051273.1, forward strand.
ACACTGGGGGTCTTGAACCAGGACCCCTTTAGTTGAAGATCTTAAACTTCTCCATCCTGCTGTAATGAGAGAGTGAGTCTGAGTGGGTGTGACAGACACTCAGGGCTCTTCGGTGACACAGATCTTCCACCACTGTCTCAGACAAAGAAACTGAATTTGGGCCCTGAGGGATTTTTTCGATTAATACTTAAGCAGCGCCTGACATGCACACATGAGGCCATAATTAATGCTCAGATTGGATCTTGTGTACTGTATCTCCTTTTTCCATCTGTCATCATGCGAGGCTCAGATTAATAGTTTGGCGCTTCCTGCTCGTCAAAGCCTTTAAGCACTCCGACTCTGGCTGTGTTTCTTGCACAGAGTTACAGGGTCTGTTCCAAAATCTGAGATGAGATGACTTTCTGCATCCTGCTGTTTTCATGAGCGCGCTGATAAGGTTGGCTGGGCTGAAGGCAACGAACTGACGGAGAGAAGATATCCCACCGCTGATAGGCTTTGACAACTGCAGGTCAAGTCACTGTGGCTGAGAGGAAAGCAGCGAGGCAGTGGCAGAGAGAGGCAAAGGGGTCAGTCTTCAAGGGGGCCTCGTGTTGTGCAAGCTGGAGGCTCTGCTTTTTGTGGGCTTTTTCCAACATCCTGTGGTGACAGGGCCCATTTTTAAACTCTAAATCCTGAACCATATTTGGTCAGAAGTAGTTGATGTTTGTTTATATTTGAGCTGCTTGGCCCCTGGAATAAAGTTTCGCTCCAACGAGAGTGGGAACTGTATTTTAAGCAGCTTATGTTCCGTCACTTTCTCTTCGCTGGTGAATGTTTTAATGATTTTCTGCCTCAACAGAGAGGAAATATTCTTGGCAACGCTTTATCATTTTTTTTTTTTCCTGGGCTCCATAATAGACAACACCGTGTATACTCACTAAAAAAAAGACAAATCATTCTCTAAACTAAAGTCTTTCAATGACAGTAGTCAATAACACTCATACGATTCTGTTGACTAATCGATTAGTTGATTTAATCGACAGATCTGTAAAACTGAGTTTTACCGCTTTAATTCTGGTGTGCTCATAAGTTTCTTGGAAATAAGTCATTCAGCATGAAAAAAGCCAAACAAGACTCGGTCAAAACCGAGTATGTGCGTGAGTGATTTGTCCCTGGGTTTTCTGCTTGCCGTCTCAAACAGGAAACAACATGGCGACCTGCTCATAACAATCCCCCAAAATCTACTTCTGAAAACATTTTAAGTGAGAAATAGGCTATGTCACTGCTCAAATCTCGTTTCATTTTAGAACAAGATCGCCTAGTTTGACAGCTTCGTCCAAGTTTCGTGAGCCAGACGCGTCGCGCTGGACGGGTTCATTTGAATAAAGGACTGTTCCCCGCCTTTTCATTTTGAAAGAGAGAGAAACTCCAACACTCGGCTGACCAATCGTGTAACTTCATCACTCAGTCAGTCCCTCAGTGACAGACTTTTGCGTTTGTAGGGCTGGCTGTCTATGGTGCAGCCAAAAAAACAACTAATCGACTAAAGAAACCTTGGTCGACTAAGACCAAAACAACCGATTAATCGACTAATCGACTAAGAGGAGGGCAGCCTTAATTGAATCCCTTAGGCAGAGCCCACTCCCCTTTATGCTTTCATGTTATTTTTTCCCCACCCACTGTACTTTAAATGGTTTCCTCCTGTGTAATCAAATGTCTCATCATAATATCCTCTGCATGTTTACAAATGGACCTCCTGTTTCCGCAAGTACACAGTAAAACCAGGAAAAGAAAACAATAACAACATATAGTGTCTCTCAACAATCCTCAGATAAAGTCCCATGGCTAATTAAGTCTAAAACAAATTGTTTTTTTGCACAAAGCAAACAAAAATCTCTACTATTCCTGCTTTTATTTTGGCAAACACATTCCTATTTTGTTCCCTTTTTTTGTTTCTGCTTTGGCGTCCCAACAAGGACAGGAAAGCAGTTCTTTCCAGTTGAGTGTTTTTGGAGTAAATCTGAATGAAATGCTGAGAATGCTGCTGAGCTGGCATCGGCCAGCAGGGAGGGATACTCATTATCTGAGTCACCTCACAGAAGCCTTTCTGCTGCATCGGGATCCATTACTGAACCCGCTGAAATCCATGTGTAGCCAGCCGTGTGTGTGTGTCGGTTTGTTTGTTTCTTGTCAGCCAGAAACTGCTGTGCTCGGTACGAGGTTTATTCGCTGCATGGTTCACATTCTTCTTCTTCTGCCACCGGCTATGGATCCCCAGTGGCTCACATCAAAACATGATGAGGCATCAGCAGCTTCTCAGAGTATGCATGAGGAGTTGTCTCAGCCTCCGAACCACAAAAGTTAGTTTTTACACAATAATTCATTGGAATTGTTTCTCTGTTGTGTAAGAGTGAGCATGGCAGTCACCAGTATGGACTGTGACCTGTGATCTACCCTTTTATCCCTCCACTCTCCTCCCTCCTGTCAACATTGCAGACACAGCTCTCCAGAGTAACCTCATTTTAGCTACCTATGTCACTCTCTATCTCAGTGTGATTTCATGCCGATCCTCTCTCACCCTCCCTCCCTCCCTCCTCTCTGTGTGTGTCTGTGTGTGTTTGTCTCAGACTGGCAGATCGCCACACTGGCCTTGCTGTTGGGGGGGGCGGCCCTCACCCTGCTCTCCTTCCTCGTGGCGTTGCTCTCCCTGTGCTCCGGCTCCAGGAGTCGCTGCTACAAGCCCGTGGCCGTCATGCTGTTCTCCGCAGGTACGTAAAGAGAGTCTGTAGCAAAAACACAACAAGGAAGAGCTGAAGGACAGTCGGAAAATACAAAACAATGACTGTCCAGCTTCCAAGATAACCTACGTCCATGATAAACGTCAGGGGGAAAGATCCAAGGCACTAAAACCTTTCATTTGTCAAGGATTTTGGTGGCCATCCGAGTGCCTTGTATCTCTCTCCGTCCAGTTTATGTAAACTGGTCAGTCATCTACTGTATATGTATTTACTAGGGCTGTCAATGGATACAAATATTTAATCGCGATCAATAGCACATTTTATTCTGTTCAAAATGTACCTTAAAGGGAGATTTGTCAAGTATTTAATACTCTTACCAACATGGGAGTTGGCAAATATGCTTGCTTTATGCAATTGTCAGTGTGCTGACTTGACTTTAACTTGCCCCAAACTGCATGTGATTATCATAAAGTGGGCATGTCTGTAAAGGGGAGACTCGTAGGTACCCATAGAACCCATTTTCATTAACATATCTTGAGATCAGAGGTCAAGGGACCCCTTTGAAAATGCCTGTTTTTCCTCGCCAAAATTTAGTGAAAGTTTGGAGCGTTATTTAGCCACATTGTTGTTACCGATGGATTCTTTAGGTTTTCTAGTTTCATATGATACCAGTATCTTCACTCTAGCTTTAAAACTGATGTTGTGATTGGCGTTAAAACAAATTTGCGTTAACGCGTTATCGTGTTTACTTTTGACAGCCCTATTATTTACTATACTTATTTTGACATTAGTACCTTCTCTCTTTCCTGTTTTCCTCTGCAGTGGTGCTCCAGGTGTGCAGCTTGGTCCTGTTCCCCATCAAGTTCATCGAGACGGTCAGTCTGCGGGTGTACCACGAGTTCAACTGGGGCTACGGCCTGGCCTGGGGATCCACCATCTTCTCTTTTGGGGGAGCAATCCTCTACTGCCTCAACCCCAAGAACTATGAAGACTACTACTAAAAACATGTGAGACAAGAGGAGACATTGAGACTCTGTTTCACCCGGTGTCCTCTCATTAATAGGAACCCTCAGTCCGTTACACAGTGCACCACCACAGAGTAGAAAAACAGGAAACACAAACGCTTATTGTTAGTTTCAGGACTGGAAATGAACTCTTCCATTTGATACTGTGAACTCTCAAAAGACTAACCTCACTCACTGGACTGAAGCCCCGTGCTCTCTCAGAAGGTTTGGCAGCAAACCCGACTGAAAAAGAAATCCAACCCAGCCAGCTTAATCTGAGAGAAAATGTCAGCACTCAGATAACTCGGTGTCCCCTTTAAGTGGAGCTCCAGTAGGTCTTAAATTTGGGCAGAAAATCTGGAGGGAACAGATGGATTTACTGACCCCAGTACCAGGATGAATTGGTGGAATAATTAACCAATCAGAGTAGAGGGAAGGGGAGTATTGGACCCAGGGAGGAAGACATCCTACAGATGTGATATCATGACAAAGTGAGGAAGACAGGGCACACCTAAGGAAATGCTACATTTCCCCAGAGATACACTATAACTGGAACTTGGCATAGCCTTCTTCCTCCTGTAATAGATCGGTGAAAGCACGTCATGAAGCTCCAATAAGAGTCTTTTCTCCTGTCCTATTTGAGTCTATTACAAGCATCAGGGATACTGATTATAAACAGAAGCTACCTAAGACAGTAAAAAAACATTCCACAGTCACCTCCCAAATGATGACATACTGGTGAGAGGAACATTTACTGGTTAATAAATAGCACAGAGCCGGTCACATGTAAACAGTGGTTAAACCTGCAGCATAGCCAGAGTTATACCGGCTTTTTTTTTTTTTTATAAAATGGTTGTATTATATGTAAGTATGCGCAATAAGCATAATAAAGTAATATTCATTACAGGAAGACCAGTGGGAAGGAAGATAGCAAATGACCATGTCTGCAGAGTGTGTTTGCATGATCATACCACCCAGCATGTGCTCACACACCCTCCCCATGTGATGCCTCCTTATCTTCTCACCCAGTAGGGAATGCTCTCAGTAGAATACAACACATTTCAGATAGGGAGAGGCTGTAGCATAAAGTGATTGTAGTTACTGAAAAAAATCTTAGTTTTTGCATCTAAATTAAGGTCCATGACTTTAGGAGACGCTAGAGTGAAATGTGCTGTGCATGAGTAGTGTTATGAGGACTATTGGTGCCTTCAAATGAAACTCGTGAGCTCGTGTTTACAACATGGGAAGTCGTGTACACGATATGCGTGGCGTTCAAGTGGTTAAATTGTGAGAACAACGCTGCTAAGCAACGACAATATTAACGTTACTGTCGGCGTCTAGAAGACACAAAGGCTAACAATTTAGCAAGTTAGCAAGCAGGTAACATAATCATTATGACTTTAATAACAGAGGAAAAAGATGAGGCCGTTGAGAATATCAACATTTTCCTCAGACATATTATAAAATTGCGAAGAAAAATATACAACTAAAATTACAATATATTCATTTATGTACAAAAAAAATTTACTTCCATGGCCTCCGCCATTTCTGACGTCAACAAACACGCCACAAGTCGTGAACTCTGAGCTTTCAGAAACTTTCCACCTACGACGTTGTGTATACCACAAGAGGGGGGCGTTCATATGGACTCTGGTCGTGAACACGGTAAACACGACCCCATTTGAAGGCACCATATGGGATCAATCAAGCAGAAAATGTAAATAGGGCTGAACAATTTTTAAAAAATATCTAATTGCTATTACTTTGACTGTTATTGTGATTGTGATATGATTTGTGATATTAGAGGGAATGATCATTTTAACATCATTATTCTCATTTTCATTGAAAAACATTAAAATGATTATGTGTTTTGTAGTAGATGATGATGTGTAGGCCATGATATCTCTGCAGCGCCACAATATTTAATTTAAAAATGGTATTTTGACACATTTTGCCTTTAACAAATATTGCTCCCCTGCGATATGAAAATTACAGTAGGCCATATTGCGATTTTGATTAATTGTGCAGCCCTAAATGTAAAGTTTCAAACCTGAAGGAGGACAGTATGACCACGACAGAAGGTAATATGGTTAGAAACTTCACCAGCTTCCTCTGGTTAGTGAGTGAGTGTGTGCATGCCACTACCATTTTCTGCCGTGTTTCTGATTCCCACTGGTTTGATTACTTACATAATAAACATGTACTGGGAAATAAAAAGGTGTGTTTGATTCATGTGGGGAAAAAGGAGCATCTGAATTATAAAATTAAAAAACTATGCAGACATGCCAGCTGTGCGTGGTCAAGTCACATAGAATCAGCTCCTTTATTAAGTACAGCAAGTTGAGGCATTTGCACAGGAATCAACATCTTCTGAACACATAATACAGGGTGGCTTAATATGCATAAAAGTACCAGGAATATACTCCTATGCAAATGTCTTTAGTGTTCTTCTTTCAGTGAAATGGGCTCTAATACAGAGCCAGATACAGTGTACAGTCTACATTTCGCATTAGTCAGAATGTATATACCATTGCTTTCATCGTTCCACTGTCAGAGAGGATAGTCACCGGTCCTAGATTAAAGTGGAAGTGCCTCCATTTTGAGTTCAGGAATGGACGCAGTTGTGTAAACAGGGCAGTCTCTCTTTCTGCGTGGAATGTTCTCTAGGTAAACCGTAGTTCCTCCTCCTCTTCTTCAATCCTCTATCGCTTTAAGCTTTCTGAAGCCCCGAGTCGCAGCGTGTCACTCCCTCTTCTCATGAGAAGAGTCTCCAACTGTCCTGAATAAGAATCATCATCATCATCCTCCAATGGAAAAAAGGGGTCAAAGTGCACAGGAGTAGTAGACGGGAGCAGGACAAGTGGGCAGAGAGGGATAGTGGCTCTTCCTCAGCAGGTAAGAGGGGCTTATATATTTGATTGACAGACCTCTAGACATATTCTGCAGCTCTTGGAGGGGTGGAGGGGCTTATACTATCCACGGATTGGCAGGGGATAGGGCAGGGGGGGCGGGCAATACAGCGCAGCTCTAAGCTCAGGTGTAGCGCGGCATCTCGCACTGTTCACAGCGGTTCAGGGCGGGGTGGTTGAGGAAGGTGCAGCTTTCACAGTTCCACTGGGCGCCTTCGAAGTCCTCGTCCCTCTGGGGCCCCGGGACTGGCTTGGGGCCCTGCTCCCCTTCTAACAAAAACAAATGAAAAAGGCTGTTTAATTCATGTGATTAAGTGCATAACGCAACAATTTAAGTGTCATCAACTCAGGGCTGGAATTAACCACAGCTGTCACACCACACACACACACGTGAGGCAGGCATTCAAGCATCAACCATTCAGTAGAAATGTTGATAGACGTGGGCATTCACTTGAGCAAGGTTTCTCATCTAGTTTCCATGGCAACACATTTGTGGAGGCCATGCTGACCAATACAGACCGAAGTCTGTAAAGCTTTTAGACTTGTTTTTCAAATAAAAATGTCCCAAATCTTCAATGTGCTGGAAATCAAATAACACAAATACTGTATGTGAGTAAGGACGAACCTGAATGGTCTTGCACTGACACTCAAATATGTATCTTGGCACTATGAGCGTATTGTGACCTGTAGAACATCTATTTTTCTTTACACATCCTTGAAAACGTCTTTTTTTTTTGTTCTGAAAACGCAGGAAAAATGCTCACCTTTCCTCCCAGGTTTGGGCGGCACAACCGGACCGGGCTGAATGTGGTCATAAAAGTTGTTCATTGCTTTTGGATCAAACTTCCCTGCGGAGGAAAGAAGACACCAGATACAGACATTTGTTTAGAAGTGTCCATCCACAGGTCCAATCAGTCCGACCAGTTTCCAGCTCTTCTCCTTGAGCCTCTTGACAGACTGCCGTGTTCAGACCAAGGTTAGAATAGTTTTGACTTTTCAATTTCATTTTAGTTTTAGTAAGTTTTTGGAGTTTTAGTTTAGTTTCAGTTTCTCAGAAAGGTTTAGTTTTAGTTTTTATTAGCAGTCAATCGATTAAAATATCTAATCGTGATTAATCGCACGTTTTTTATCTGCTCAAAATGTACCTTAAAAGGAGATTTGTCAAGTATTTAACACTTACACTAACATGGGAGTGGACAAATATGCTGCTCTATGCAAATGTATGTATATATCTATTACTGGAAATCAATTAACAACACAAAACAATGACAAATATTATTCAGAAACCCTCACAGGTAACTCACTCATAACATGGCAAACTCAAGCCCAACAGGCAACAACAGCTGTCAGTGTGTCAGTCTGCTTATCATTAAGTGGGCATGTCTGTAAAGGGGAGACTCGTGGGTACCCATCGAACCCATTTTCATTCACATATCTTGAGGTCAGAGGTCAAGGAACCCCTTTGAAAATGGCCATGCCAGTTTTTCCTCAACAAAATTCAGCGTACGTTTGGAGCATTATTTAACCTCCTTTGTGACAAGTTAGTATTCTAATTATTTAGGTTTCCTAGTTTCATATGATACCAGTATCTTCTCTCTAGTTTTAAAACTGAGCCCGCTACAACCTCTGAAAAAAATCGATTGCGTTAATGCGTTAAAGAAATTAGTGACGTTAAAACAAATTTGTGTCAACACGTTATTATCACGTTAACTTTGACAGCATTAGTTTTTATATATTTAGTTTTACAGTAGTTTTAGTTTGTTTTTGTTAGGGCCAGGTATAATGTCTCAGAAGAATGTAGCTATATACATACAAAATTAAAGTTTGAAGAACTGTCTAGGAATGGCTGTTTAATCTTCACGCTACTTTATTGAAGCAATTGCGGCACAGCGCCATCTACTGGAAGGTCAAGTCAGTTCAATTTCTGTGGTTCAAGATTTTATGGTAATTCAGGCTGTCTCCTTTTTTAATAGTGACATATTATAGATAAAAAAATTACAACTAAAATTAATTTATGTTCATTTTTATTTTGTTTTTATTTCTATGTGAATAACAGGAACAGTAATAAATAGTTTTTACAACTGTGTAACTAATATGATACCCTAATTTTGAACATGCACTTTATTATCTGCCAATGAAGACATGAAAATGCATGGCTTAACATTTTAACAAATATTATGCACCCAAGAAGCATAAGTTTAAACTCCAATTATTTTGCAGCAGCTCTTTTTGCTGCAAGTTCCGATTTCTTCATTGACAAAGCAGGCCATCCCCAAAAACAAAGAGTGAGAGGGGCACTGGGGAGGGAAGTCAGCGTTCAAAGGCGAGACAACTGCTGCCTGGCTGCTTCACCATTCGTAGCTCTTTGGAGTGGCAAACAGTAAGTCGGTGTTAAAAACAACTTGCACACATAGCATCTCCGCCAGCGGTTGCCAAAAGGCATTTGGGAGACTGAAACAAAGTGGAAGAATGCTCCACAAATTTTCCAGGAAGACCATGACCCAGATGTTCAGTGGGCTCACTGCAAGTAAACTGGTCACACTTTTGAGCCAGCTGCCAGTTAGACTGTTTCAGCTTCCAAAGACACCACTCTTAAATAGATAAAGCACTGCAACTCATTTCCAGACACTGTGATTAGGGGCATACTGTATCGAGGCAATGCTGTTATCAATTACGTAATCAACAAGGATCACGTACCAACCAAACACTGTGTAAGGGCCCAATGAGAGTCAACATGGGATCGGCCCGGGTCCTGTCACGGACCAGCCGGTCATTTTAGAACGCTGCATCTGTATGCAGCGTGATGGAGCCTCATCCATCACTTTGGACCCAACTCTGTCTGCTTCTGGGCTCAGCTCTTTCAAGATCAATGCTTTCAAATAAATCAGAGACACACTTCAGAGGTTTATGTGTAGGAATGTGCATTTGTGTGTTTGTGTGTGTGTATACCTCTAGACTGCAGCAGATCTGTTTCCTTCAGGGTGCAGTCGATATCAATCTGAAGTTGTCTGTTCAGACTCCGCAATCGGGTCATCTCTTCAGGCTGCAGACGGCGCAAACACACAACCCAGTTAAATTAGACAAAAATAAACACTCAAAGTTTGATTGTTTTTAAGATCAATTTGATTCCTTTTCTGCCATTGGACACATGACTAAGTCCAAACCCTGGTTCAAACCCAGTCAGTCAGTAGCAATGTAGCTGCTAAAGTCGTAAAAGTAGAGTCTAAAATATTCTGAATCCTGAACTTGTGAAATAAATAATAATTCCACAGCCTATTGTTGTACGTCACCTTTTGTGAGCATGTGAAAAAGTATAAGAAGATTTGTTGTGACATAAAATTGTAAAGAGGAGACAATGTTGGTGTTCAGTCCTTACTCTGGGTATAAGACTGGTGGAGTTGACTCGTCGAAAGCGTCTTTGAAGGGCGTCATACTCCATGTTGTTGACGTCGGACTTCAGGTGGTCTAGTTTCTGCTTCTCCATCCGCAGCTCCTTCATTAGACGCTCCATCCTGGCCCGCTGGTGGAGCAGGAGAGCTGGGGGGAAACACAACAAACACAAAATGCTTAAAATTCAAGAATAAAAAATAAAATGTTATATAAAACCTTATCTCACTTTAGTCCTCCGTTACGAACTCCATATAACAATATACAAGCCCTACACTGACATTACGGTACAGGGACTGAAAAGACTAATTACCACATCTCAGGAAAAACACTAGAAAGGCAGCAACACAGACAAAATGTGAAATAAAGGCCAACTTGCAGTATGTCAACTTTCAAAGAAGTCTGACCATCACCAGTTTAACATTATGTAGCGCAAGACAACAAACAGTTAAAGAGGACAAATGGTCACAAAGCAGACACACAAACTACAGAATTTTTAAATGGCTGGGGAGAAAGCCTCAAATATGATAGCAAACTAAGCCTACAAGATCGCAGCTAAACATTACAAATCGCGGATCAATTTTTGCAAAATTCCAGGAATATTAAAAGGTGGAAACTTTCTATGGGAATTAACATGAATTTATGGGAAATTAATGGAAAATAATGGGAACTAGAATGGCACTCGGAGAGCGCAGACCTACTGACAATAAAGTTAAATTTAAACTTTAAAAAAATGGGAAGAGTTTGCTAGCAAAAACCAGCAGGTGTGAAGTTATAGACAGTGTACTTTGCTTTCGGCTACAATCTGTTGGTTAACTTTAGTATCATAAAAATATATAATTCCCTCCAGTAATATAATCCAAACTTACATGAAAGTGTTGGCAGTAGTGTGGGCTGCACATGTGATGGGAGAAAGCACTGTGCATGCAGACGGTTGTAATTTTACTGAAATCCTATTTAATGGGATGCTGGCAAATCATCTGTACATGTGATAGAAGAATGCGCTGCTGAATGCGCTGGACTGTTAAAATTGAATTAAACGGGCCTACTTTTAACCAAGTTGAAGAAGATTAATTATACGCAACATCATGTAGGTGCGATGCTATCAGAACAGGGTCACTCAGAAACAGGCAGCGAGCTACTGGTAGCTACTGGTAGCTCGCGAGCTACTTGTTGGAGACCCTTAATATAACTGAATAAGAAGTTGGATTTTCAATTCTCACACCGTCTAAAATCTGTAACATGTGAGATCTTAAAGAGTTGCAAATATATGTATGCATATATGAAAATTTAAGGTTTACAGTAAAATCAGTAAGGTGAACATGAACATTTAATATATTTTTTTTAGTATCTTATCAGTGAATGTTTAGATAAACGCAGAGACAGAGAAAATGACAAGCAACCAATACACCCAGCTGGAATCAAACCACAGACATTCAGTTATATGGTCCACATTTTAAGCACCAATACAAAAAATAGTCCTCAATTCTAAGATGATGTGCAGCTATAAACTCTGCTCAACAGCAATTTCACGAACACCAGTAGGAAGTCATCTAAGATGAAGTCAGCTATTCTCAGGCTAAATGTTTTGGTCTAGTCTTTATTTTAGACAACACAGCCCCAAACACACATCCAATGTCACCTCACAACTGGAAAACACTAGTGCCAGAAAGTCAAACACATGCAGAGCAATAGACAGAAACAAACAAGAGTCCCCTACCTTGTGTGTAGGCATAGTCATCAGAGCCTGAGCTTGAACGTCGGGGCATATGCTGAAACTGACTAACAATGTTCCCTGGCAGAGCGGAGATGGGCAGGATGGGTGCAGGGGCGGCGTTGTGTTCCCCTTGGTCTACTATGTTGAGAAGAGACTCTGCTTCGGCCACAGGAGATGAGCTGAGGGGCCTCTGGGGCTGGCCTCCAGGGGACACTTTGATTTTAAAGGTGTAGGCCGACTGGCCCGGTTGAGGAGAGGAGGCGGGTCGAGGCCTTGCAGGACCCTGATGCTGCAGGTACATCCCAGGGTGGAAGGCTGCTGCTGGGCCCGAAGGTCCACTCATAGTGATGCCCCTCGAAGGGGAGCTGGGCGAGGGGCTGGTGGCCATGTAAAGCGCTCCCTGGGGGTGGGGGGTGTGCACAGGGGAGTTGCTGCGAGGTCGCGGCCCCTCTAGGGTAATCTCTATCTGGTTCTTGAGGGAGCTTTTTGTGTGGTAGGGCCTGTAAACAGGTGGCTGTTGCTGGGGTTGTTGCTGGTGATGGTAGGGCATGCTGGGAATGGTTGGGGAGCTAATAGGGAGGAAGCAATATTGCTGGTGCTGGGGTTGCGGCTGGGGCTGTGGTTGGGGCTGGACCTGATGCTGCGGGGAGCTGTACGGTGAGCCGTACGTGGGAGTACTGTAGGGGGACTGCTGATGCTGATACACAGGCGCCCCTGAGGAGGACCAGGGTGCTGGCTGTGGGCTCTGGGAGGGTGAGGGTCGAATATACAGGGTGGTGTTGGTGCTGTTAGCGTAGTGCCCAGGCGGGATCTGCAGAGCCTGTGGGACATTGGGTATATTACTTTGCGAAAGAGTGACTGTTATAGGGTTCATAGTGTAACGGGGGACAGGGGAGTAAGTGGGAGACATGCCCTGCATTGTGGGTGGAGGAGTGGGAGTGCTAGCCGAGCGGCTCTGATCGTTCATGAAGAAAGGATTGTAACCCGGGGAGGGGGCCATGGTGGCGGGGGCCGACAGTGGCTCAGGGTAGCTGGGCCGCTGTGGTTCGATGTGACTGTCACTGGTGCTGTGCACGAGGGAGCGCCCTACTCCTGCTGCTCCTCCATTTGCCTTGCTCGCATCTGAGCCCGGGTATCCCAGGCTAATGTGCAGCATGTGGTTTCGACTGAGTCGCCCCTCATCTGGACTGTGATGGTACTCTCCATACAGGTATTTGTTACTCTCCTGAGCCAGCAGGTGGCAGCAAAGATCCAGGTTATTGTTGTTCTGAGACAGCGACAGAGAACAGTGTCAGTCATGCAGTGTGGCTCAGTCACAAGACTACTTCATAAAGGGATAATACTAGGGCTGACCCCAATGCTTCAAAGCTTTGAAGCTTGGACCGTTGCCAACGGTAATCTATCTCTAGATCAGTGTGCAAATGCTTAGTTTTTTCTTTGTTTTTTTATATATAAGTATGTAATAAAAAAGTATAAATCCCCAAATAGCCCAGGAAATAAGGAATAATCCCACAACATTATTCATTATTCATATACAACATTAATTATTATTAGTTATTTTCAAGGTGTCTCTGTATAGAGTTTGCATGCTCTCCCCGTGTTATCATGGGTTTTCTCCGGCTTCCTCTCACAGTCCAAAGACATGCAGGTTAGGTTAATTGTTGACTCTAAATTGCCCGTAGGTGTGAATGTGAGCGTGAATGGTTGTCTGTCTCCATGTGTCAGCCCTGTGACAGTCTGGCGACCTGTCCAGGGTGTACCCCGCCTTCACCCAATGTCAGCTGGGATCGCCTCCAGCCCCCCCGCGACAGATAGGTATTCCCAGACGAATATCGCTGTTTCTTATGTGTAGAGGTGCGTGTGTTTAATGTACACTAACTATATTCCGTACACTAATGACAACCTTTTTTCGCCCATCGCTGAATAAATACCTCCAGGCCGTGGATAAAATTTATATGGGTGCCATGATCTTCAGTTCCCTCTCTTTCATTACCGATCAAGCAAGAGACCTCCACGCCATTTGTTCCTGTGAGATTTCAGTAAGTTTGTTATGTGCGCCCACAGCGCCTGGAGGGGAAGCTTCAGTCCCGACTGCAGCTTCTGCAGCTTGAGAGGGGAGATGACTAGAGCAGCGAAATTGTACATTTCGACTTAATTTATGCTTCTCACAGTACTGTAGTCTGTAAGAAATGATTATTGTGCTATCACAAGTTGTGAAATAACATATTACCCTTTAGAAAGGGTGCTATGGCGCTCATTGACTGCTCGGCACTGCAGCAGCAAGTCTGTCAACACAGACACTGTTTGTGTGTAATCCTGCGCACAATTTTGATGTTACAGCACTGTTACTTAATAAAAGGTCAATAAAGATAATGTTTATTACACTAATTGAATGTTAATGATCTTCCATACATAGGCGGAGGCGTTACTTTTCCCCACTTTTCTCAAAAACTATTGGCCCAAAAGACATCAATCAAAGTGTAGACTGTCTAATGGATATTCCCCCAGATAATGAGCACACAAACATGCTGGTCAGGCTCTTAACAACAGAGGAGGTCTCCCTGGCATGGAGGTGAAGGGCGAAAAGTGTACGTAACAGTAGGCACTGTCCCGAAGATTCAAATACCTTCGAATATTTCTCACCGAAGCTTCGAAGCCCAAAAAATGGTATTCGGGACAGCCCTAGATAATACTAAAGGTTAGTAATCGGGTAGTGCAAACATAGCAGGACATCCTAACACAAATCAACCTTCTTCTTCTACTCAATTTCCCAACATTCTCCAAACAGCTTTTCAGAGCATATGCAGGAAACAAAAGTGTGTGTTTCTGTGTGTGTATACCTGCAGAAGGCACTGTGACACTACCCCCTCTGGGATCTCTGGGAAACGCTGTTTGAGGTCCTGCAGGATGTGGAAGTCAAGCTGAGAGCCTCCCTGCGCCATCCTGACCCAACACAGAGAGAGTCAACGAGCCCAGAGCTGCAAATGCTGAAACAACCGATCTCGTCTCATCCCCTAAAAGATGGAAGAGACAAAAATCAAATATCAGTGGGGGGAATGCTCACAATAATCCATTAAGCACTGTTGGCCTGCCAAGTTGTTTGTCACACACACACCCAATGTGTCAGCAGTAATTACAGCGAAACACATCAATTAAAATGTGTTTTTGAGGCATGTCAACCTGAGTTTTTTAAAGAGAGCATAATAGAGAAGATAAGAGATTAGTTCTTCCTGCGTTTCATTTGTGCGATATTCCTCTCACGACATGCAGGGAAATAAAATACCTTGGCCATTTTCTCACTGATGACTGGAATGATGACAGAGATATCTATGGACAATGCTGTAAACTATATGCTCAGGCAAATATGTTGCTTCGTAAGTTCAGTATGTGTTCTGTAAATGTAAAATGTTCATTATTTAGAGCTTTCTGCACGCCTTTGTACACAGCTCATCTTTGGTTTAGTTACAAGAAAAGTAGCATGTGAAGGTTCATAGTGGCTTACAATGATGCAATGAGGTTGTTGCTTCGGGTTCCCAGATGGCATAGTGCCAGTCAACTGTTTGTGTCCTCTGGTATTCCTACATGTGAGGCACTTTTAAGATATTTGATGTATAATTTTATTTGTTGTTTGGATGAGTCAGAGAACAGCATCATAGAGGCTTTAACCAGCCCGAGCAAGAGCTGCACTCAGTACTCATCCAGTGTCAGAAAACACTGGCGAGATAGCCTATTCATATGAATTGAATGATGAACTGCTGTGGTCTTATCTTGTATGTTTTTTGTTTCTTTTTCTTTTCTTTTATTGCTATGGACCCTCCTGTGTGTCTGAAATAAAGTTTGAATTGATGTATCTACCAATAGAGGTGAAACAGTCACAGACCCAATGTGTCAGCAGTAATTACAGCGAAACACATCAATTAAATTGTGTTCTTTAAGGCATGTCAACCTGAAACCTTAAAAGAGAGCATAATATTCAGTTCAGTTCAGTTCAGACAACTTTATTTATCTCCAAAGGGGACAATTCATTTGTAGCATTCAGTCCATACATCCATCCATACAACCAATAATTAGTTAAATGGTGAATGGCCTTGCATTTATATAGCGCTTTTCTAGTCTTCCGACCACTCAAAGCGCTTTACACTACATGTCAGTATTCACCCATTCACACACACACACATTCATACACTGATGGCAGAGGCTACTACCATCAGGATCTAATCTAAATACTCATTCACACGCCGATGGCTATGCCTTCGGGAGCAATTTGGGGTTAAGTGTCTTGCTCAAGGACACATCGACATGTGACCCGGAGCAGCCGGGGATCAAACCACCGACCTTCCGATTGGTGGACAACCTGCATTTAAAAATGCAGTCATTTAAAATGGGTATGGTCTGTGTTCAGCAGCTTAACAGCAGAAGGGATAAAGGACTTGGAGTGATGATTTGTTCTCCTTAAAGGTCCCATATTATGCTCATTTTCAGGTTCATACTTGTATTTTGTGTTTCTACTAGAACATATTTACATTCTGTAATGTTAAAAAAAAACATTACTTTCCTCATACTGTTCGCCTGAATATGCCTGTATTTATCCTCTGTCTGAAACACTCCGTTTTAGCGCATTTTGACTGAATTGCAACAGAATTGCTTTCCTAGGCAACAGCTTGGGTCCACGCGTACTTCCTGTCAGCTGATGACATTCACATACACTGCAACCAGGAAATAAATTGGGACACATTTAAAATGTTTACGTTTAAATCTGTGTCAGGGGTCTAAATATTGTGTATTCGTGACATCACGAAAGGGCAGAAATCCTGACGGCTTGTTTCAAATGCAGAGTTTCTGAATACGGGCTATGTGTATTTCCCTGTGGATTGAGCGTTTTCGATAATTTCACAGTATTTATATAGGACTTAAAGGTCCCATATTATAAAAAAGTGAGATTTACTTGTTTTTTTTTATCAAACAGCAGGATTAAGTCCTATATAAATACTGTGAAAGTATCGAAACGCTCAATCCACAGGGAAATACACACAGCCCGTATTCAGAAACTCTGCATTTGAAACACGCTGTCAGGATGTCGGTCCATTTGTGATGTCACAAATATACAATATTTAGACCCTTTACACAGAATTAAACGTAAACATTCTAAATGTGTCCCAGTTTATTCCTGGTAGCAGTGTGTATGTGAATGTCACCAGCTGACAGGAAGAGCACATGGACCCAAGCTGTAGCCTAGCAATGCAATTCTGTTGCAATTTCGTCGCAATTCCGTCGAAATGCACTAAAACAGAGCGTTTAAGACAGAGGGTAAATACAGGCATATTCAGGCCGACAGTATGAGGAAAACAAAGGTTTTTTTTTAACATTACAGCATGTAATCATGTTCTAGTAGAAACACAAAATACAAGTATGAACCTGAAAATGAGCATGATATGGACCTTTAAGCCTGCTTTATAATAAAAAAAACATTTTTATAATATGGGACCTTTAAGGGCACATTATAAAGTCGGCCTTAAGGCATCATATATATCCACCAATAAGAGGTGAAACAGGGAATAAAACACACATGAACACAGAGAAAACACTGCCAACATCTCTGGTATTCTGTCAGTCTGTTGTTGTTTGTTTAGCCAGACTGTTGCACCAAGCAACGACGACATACCAATGCTAGCTAGCAGGCTGTTAGCCTCTGTTAACATCACTCAAACAAACACCTGAGTGTGCTGAGGCAGGAAACAACATCCTGGGAAGGTTGTTACTAAACCCAGCAACACAATCCCTCCTAAACAAGTCACCTGTTTAAACGAGATTATGCCAAGCCAGCTCACTTTGCTAATGCTAACTGTAGCTAGTTGGCTGGTCAGCTGTCACAAGCTGGGTGTTGATGGATTAGCCAGCTAGCTCAATGCTAACAGTTAGCTCCTAAACTTACCATATGTTCAGAGTCTCCCTCGTGTTTCGGACCATAGCTGAGTCCTGAGGAGAGCTGAGGTGTTTCTGAAACGTCACGCTGAGCTCTGTTAATGTTTAACTAATAATAATAACTTATAGTTTCTCATTCCAGCACCAGGGCCTAGCTGCTGCTGCTGCTGCTGCTGCTGAGCTGAGCTGAGCTGCAGATACCAACCGAGCAGGCTGTCGCGATAATGTCAGATAGATATTTTCCCGGACCAGGAAGTTGTTCAAATCGTGCTGCTGGATCGACGCTTGTCAGTACTGCGCATGCGCAGACTTCTTCTGCATGGCCGTGCCTCCTCAGATGATGATGAAAGATGATTATTGTCACGCTGGTTATACAGGTGCAATCGTGTGAAATACGTTTTGCTGTGGAGCTCCATTAAAATAATAAATTATATTACATTATAAAAGGAAATACTTTGTACAAGGGCATATTAAGAATATATACAGGCATATTAAGAATATATACATTAAGAAAATATACAGTATATACAGTATAAGATATATTTTTTTGTGAGAAGGTGTTGATCAAGTAGTGGCAGAACTCCATTCAGTTTTTACTCATTTCTACTCAAAGCAACAAATGTCTCCTAGAAAAACAGCTTAGTCCCTGATAAATACAGAGTGATTCAACAAACTGGAGCTCTAACATCTATTCAGGCTATACCAGTGCCCTACCAATACATATTATTTAAATATAAATATATATATATATATATATATATATATATATATATATATATATATATATATATATTTATATTTATATATACAAACATCATATATAATAGTAAAAGACTGACAGGGAACGTTCCATACATTTAAGCATTTTCATACTTTGTACATTTAGCTGATAATACTTACATGTTTTTACTCTTAAGTGAGGTTTTGAATGCAGGTCTTTTACTTGTAGTGGAGTATTTCCACAGTGTGGTATTTGTACTTTTAAGTACAGGATCTGAGTACTTCTTTAACCACTGGTTGTTAGAAATATATTTTAATGTAATTTGGGGGTGGAACAGCAATAAGAATGATATACAGTTGAGAGTTTATTGATATACTGTTTGTCTAAATGGAGTTTGTTGGATCACTTAGTATTCTACAGGAGTAAACTAATTTTTTTTTTCAAGGAAAAAATCTCTTAGCTAATGAGCAGAGCAGATTAAAAACTGAATTGACTTCATCTCTTCTTAAAATATACTTTTATCGGAGAGCTTATCCTGATTTGACTTGAGTTCTTTGATTTTACTTGAATTGTATTTTTTTTATCTCTTTTTTAAAATAAATGTCTATTATTATATATGTTTTTCTTACATCATTTCAATTATTTTTTATCTAGCTCAAGACTTTTTTATTTGGATTGGCTTTTAAATACCTAGTAGCGCTGTGACATTTTCCTTATGCTTTTTATGTACCTTTTTATGATTATATTAAAATTGTAATTAGGACATCAAAAATGACATGAAACATCATAAAGTTGTACACTTACAAAAGATAGAAAATTAAAATCAACAAATTATGAAATCGTTTGACTTTAAAAACACAAATAATCAATCAATCAATCAACATTTATTCGTATAGCCTTTTACAATAACCAAAAGGTACCCAAAGTGCTTTACATTAGCATCAAGAAATAACAGGAATAAAAACATAACATATCATAAAATCATAAAAAGGTACATAAAAAGCATAAGGAAAATGTCACAGCGCTACTAGGTATTAAAAGCCAATCCAAATAAAAAAGTCTTGAGCTATAAAAAGTGTTGAGCTAGATAAAAATAATTGAAATGATGTAAGAAAAACATATATAATAATAGACATTTATTTAAAAAAAAAGATAAAAATACAAGTAAAATCAAAGAACTCAAGTCAAATCAGGATAAGCTTGCCGATAAAAGTATATTTTAAGAAGAGATGAAGTCAATTCAGTTTTTAATCTGTTCTGCTCATTAGCTAAGAGATTTTTTCCTTGAGAAGGATGAAATCTCTGTTTCCAAATCCTAAAGGCCCATCCACCTGTTGCTGTGTGTGTGTGTGTGTGTGTGTGTCTCCAATAATATCATATGTCATATTTAACATGCTTACGTGAGTCTAGAGCCTGCATGAGAAGAGATCAGTGACCTAATCTAAATTTATTCTGCATGACTTGATAATTGTTTCTGGCACGCTGACATGACCTGAGAGAAACTACAGAGAAAAGACTTTGTATGATGCAAGAAGTAAATGATGCTCTACATTTATCTTCTTATCAAGTTCATTTTTCAGTTGTTGCTGTCTACTTTGGTAAACAACCTTTGAGTTAAAACAACACAAAAGCAAAGTATAAAGTGGTGAAAGTGTATCGATAAGAGATTTACCGTCTCACAGATTTTGGTTGTTAGCAGAGGGATCAACAGGACATATAATTAAATACAGTAACAGCAAAGTCAGGATGTGTGTCTGTGTGTTTTCACTAGGGGGCAGTGAGCGATCCATGAAAAGTTCTGCACATGCATTCACACCTCAGCAACAATGACAGGAAAGAACTTGGGTGTTCTCTCTAAAGGAACATATACATTGTGGTTTAATTGATTTAACAGTTGAGGAGGCAAAACACATCCTCCCTCATGATTTCTGCAGATTAAGGCAAAAAAATAATAATGAAAGTCTATTTGTGAGTGGGGCAGAATTATATAGGAATCTTTGATAATGCAGTGGTTGGTGCTGTTAAGGGATGGTGGTCCATCATGGATAGCACCACTGTTAACAGTCTCTCTGTGGTTGTCAACAAGCCAGTAAGGCAGAGTTATGTCTTGCTTATGCCAGCGTGTTAGCTGAGAGTGCTGACATTATGAATACTGCACAGAGGAAGGACAAAGGAGGACACACTGGACCATTTCAGACCACATCCTTTGGACCAAATTATTATTTTCCTAAAGTGTATTGTAGCCAAATGTTTTAAATCAAATTCATATATTTTTGTAATTTTCCATATGATATTGAATTACTTTTATTTTACTTTTACTGTAATTAACTTTTTACTTTTTTTTCTCTCACTTAAAGGTACAGTGTGTAGAATTTTGCGAAATCTAGTGGCGTGGTTGCAGATTGCAACCAACTGAGTACCCCTTCGCTCACTCCTCCCTTAATTTCCAAGACTGTGGTAACGTGAACCGCCGAGTGCAAAACCGTGGTAACGCCATTTTGTCTTGCTCAGAGGCCATCCTTACCATAATAACACTACTTTAGGAGCAACAGAAGTCAGACGGCAGCTGGTGGTACCACGATTTTGCACTCTGCGGCTCACGTTACCGCAGTTTCACAAGCGTGTCGGAGAACTACGGTGGCCTTCAGGTAATGAAAAAAGGCAAAAGGCTCTTGCTAGAGCCAGTGTTTGGTTTGTTCGTTCTGGGTTACTGTAGAAACATGGCGGAGCAACATGGTGGACTCCGTGAAGAGGACCCGCTCCCTATGTAGATATGAAGGGCTCATTCTAAGCTAACGAAAACACAACGATTCTTAGTTTCAGGTGATTATACACTAATTAAATCATAGTTATGAATATTATATTCTATTTCTGCTAAAAGATCCCCCAAAATGTTACACACTGTTCCTTTAAAAAGGCTCACTGTGTGCCTTTAAAGCAGCTTGGTAACAGTGTGGTCTCCTCTGTCTACAGGTGGCACCTGTTGTGTGTCGGGGTTCTGTTTATAACAGCTAAGCATTCAGCAGTCACAGCTGGGAAATTATGACGTGGTATCTTCACTGCTCATGTAGTTAAAGAGAGAAACAGCTAAAATATATTCTGATGCTGGACATACAGAGACATTATAAGGTAAAACAAATGTTAGGCCACATACTGTAGTTTGCGTGTCCTCTGTGTATTCAAAAGAATAACAGCTCAAAACATCTGTTTTTTAGATTGAAGGGCCTTTTCAGCAGCACTATTCTAACCTCAGTTCACCCTGTAGCCTATAACTGGCAGCTGCCGGGCAAAAGAGAAGGGCATCATGAGGTGTTTGAGTACATCACCTATGGGGTCACAGTCTAGTCTGGGTAGCACATGCAAGCCCTCAGCAAGAACACGACACAGAGTCCTGACACACTGAATCTCACAATAAGCAGATAAAGTAAAGCCATGATTGATATGATTGAGTGCCTGAGGAATATATGTTAGACTTTAATAAGAGTTTTAATCGTGGTGGCATTAGGATGTTATGGTGGGCCTCATCAGCCAGTGGTGGATTGTAAGTACATTTACTTGAGTACTGTACCTAAGTACAATTTTTGAGGTACTTTACCAGAGTAATTCCATGTTATGAAACTTTATACTTCTACTCCACTACATTTCGGAATCAAATATTATACTTTTTACTCAGCTACATTTATTTGAGTTACTTTGCAGATTCAGATTATTAATACAGAAATATAAATCAATTTATAAATTATGATGTATTATTAAGGATTAAGCTACCTGGCAGTTTATAAAGTAATTGAAATGAACCCATAATTTACCAGCTGCAACATTAGTGATACTACTTAATGATACTACATAGTGATGCAACATTATAATGCATCAATAGTTATAATCCAGTGATATGATATATATTTTTCTGAAATGGGCCATTCTGCATAATGAGTACTTTGGTACTTTAAGTATATTTTGATGCTAATACTTGTGTACTTTTACATAAGTAAGATTTTGAATGCATGACTTTTACACTGTGGTACTACTACTTTTACTTAAGTATAAGATCAGAGTACTTCTTTCACCACTGTCGTCAGCTATATGTACATTAGTGAGCAGGCTGAGAGGAGTCAGAGATGATTTCACCTGATATTTTGATGTTTGTGACATGGATTATTTGTTGACTATTTATGCAGTGTGATCGGAGTATACAATATCATGGGAGTCATTGTTCACAGATTAAGCAGTCTTTGTCGAGCTATTTTATGTAATGTGGTCTTATATTTACTATATGGACTGAGACTGTTTCTGTAGAGGTGTGGACAACAAGCGTTGGTGTGTCCATCCACCAGCAGCACATGATACAGTTTTGACCTGCTGAGCCAGTCTACTGGGGCTTCAGCAGGGGTGTGTGGGCTGTACCACCACACAAATATTGCTAGGGGTGTCAGGGCTGAGCTACAGCAGCTGAGGCCCAGTCTGACTCAGGTTAGCTGTCCTTACAGTGTTGATAAATGGACACAACTGTGGTGCTATTTAAAGCCATTCCCTTGTTGTCTCTGATGCCCCGCAGGACTCAGGACAGAGCAGGACGGAGCTCTTTTACCCCGAGAGTTCACAGAACAGACCCCCACCCAATTTACAGCTTAATCTGAGGAGGAAATGAATAAATGACAGGGTGAAAACACTGACAAGTCTGTATGCGCTGACCAGTTTTATGCAATTTAACTCCTTGTATGTTCATTTCTAACTTTAAAAAGGTTAGATTTATGTTTGCTCACAAAATTACCGAACAAAGTACAGATCTTTGTCAAATAACATAAAGTGGGAGTTCCACACTAGCTTTTAAGAAGTGCACTGAGCTTGAAGCACATTGGCTGGCAGGCTATATATTATATTACAACCAGTCTTGTATTTGTTTGTTGAATTCTGTGCACCACTAGGTTTTTACTTTTTGCAAAAGGACCTTAGTAATCTTTATGTTCTTTCATCAAATGAATCCATTTCTATCTCTTCCAACGATGCTCTGGCTCTCAGATTTCACTTCTACAGTACTGCCCAGAGCTTTGACCCTCTTGTTGGGGGTTTCCCAGAGCCTCGCCACCTCTAACTGGACACAGTGAGTATTGCCAAAAGTATGTAACATTCACTGTTTATCCTGACATATACCTTTAACCTGTAAAGTAATGGTTTCACACTATGATTTTCAAGTGAATCGTGTATAATACAGTGTGCCAAACCAGGTGCTCAGTATATTACAAAGGATTATTTACTGAGAAGTATCTGACAGCAAGATCAATAAAGAGGTGCACCAACTCTCAAAAATCTCTATAGCATTCCTCGAATACTTGAATGGGGACTTTACTTGGTGGATTTTCTGCCTGCGGCCTGTTTGGTCAGTCAGTGAGTCAGCAGCTGTGCGTGGAGCCATTAGAGCAGACCGTTTCTATTTAGATCCATCCACAGTGAGAGAACCACTTTCTCATCTTAAGAAAGACTCACCCATCAGAATATACTGTATATTTCATAAAATGTGTGATAGGCATTAGATATGACCATATTGGAAAACTGTTTCTGTGCAGCTCTTTTGGTATGATGACGATATGAGTTCCAACCGTCATTGCATAGCAGAGTGACAGCAATATCTAGGTTAGTTAGACGGGAACAACAAAGGGCAAGCTGGTGTCCGTCTCAACTGATAAGTCAGGAATCTCGGCTCCAACAGGCCAACAAGCAGATAATGAGAATATCTGTCTGCATTTAGAGTGTAGTCGTTTCAAACTGACCTGACCTGAAGAGTGTCCAGTTTTTCTTGTACCAGACAATTCAGCTATTGTTATCTTGGTAGTCCATTCCTGGTAAAAACAACAAAAAAGAATATGTAA
The DNA here is from genome assembly GCF_015220745.1 of Sebastes umbrosus. Classification (NCBI taxonomy): domain Eukaryota; kingdom Metazoa; phylum Chordata; class Actinopteri; order Perciformes; family Sebastidae; genus Sebastes; species Sebastes umbrosus. Next base: position 14,766,661 of record NC_051273.1, read on the forward strand.
GATAATAAATCATGGATTACACAAACTTAATCAGACACAATTATAGCTCAAACAATAAAATAAAAACAGCAAATGGCAAAAATAAAAATCATGATAAAAGCATGGTAGATAGGTGAGAGAAAACAACAGATAAACATGCATTAAGTAGGCTTCTTTATTGGCACTTGTTTCTAAATTAGACGATACACATCAATTAATCTTCCTAACAACTAAACAACAAACAAATTATCTTTTAGGAATTTCCCAGTGATATTGTAGGACGTATATGGTCACTGTAAACTCACTGTAAGCTAATGTCATCATAACTAGGACTGCTATACTAACAACTAATCGATTAATCGTTGCAGCTCTAATCATAACTTAAACTTAATAATTGCAGCACTAAACTCTGCATTAGGCCTAAAGCGGTAATTTCTTGTAAAAAAAATAAATGAGTTGTGGTGTAATTTTTAAGAGAATTATTATGTTTTTTAGAGGTTTATGACTCTATTCTAACAATATGTATTAAAAGTAAAAGATTTCATGGAAGTATAAAAACATTTCTTGTAAAATAACAGAAGTTCATGTTAATTTGGGCATTTGCCACGTAAAATGACATGTTTCTTTTGTGTTTTATATGTAAATGGTCTGAGATTTACAGTAATTTTTGTAATAATAATGGTAATTATCTGTACTTAAAATTTTCTTTAAATAATTATTATTTTTTTTAGAGGTGTATGACTCTATTTTAAACAATAATTATGTGTTAAAAGTATTTCTTGTAAAATTACAGTAATAAAGGCTAGTTATGGTAAAGATAATAACTGTGTTTTTACAGTTTATTTATGTACTTTTCCATTTTTAACAGACATTTTCCGGCAACCATGCTGCCAGAAAATTCCTTTTTTTAATTTTTTTTTAACTCTGCATTAGGGCTACAGCTGTTATAGAGATATTAAAGTGATATCACATAACATAAAAATATCGCCCAAGTCTTTATAACCTCACTAGCCAATAACCTGATATTATAATAAATACAGTGAATATAAATCACTGCAAATGAATCATTAAAACAAAATATTAAGACCTAAATTGTCCATTAGTGATTTTTAAAGACAATTATTTACAGTATTTGTGCAGCTGCGACTGCAAATGATCCGGATGAGACTGCGGGTGCATCATGGGAATGTGTGCGCGCGTGCACGAGGCAACAGCTGAACCTGCGGCAGGCGCGTGCGGAATGCAGTATCCGGTGGAAAGTAACGGTACTTTTATGGAAAAGACTCAGCAGCTCAGTCGGTGCTGCTGCAGCCGGTGGTCGCATCTCGGATTGTCCTGCAGTTCAACTTCTCCTGGTTTATATCATCCAGCCAAAGGATTAAAAAAAGTTAAAAACAGGAGGAAGACAGCAAGATAAAGAGGTAAATAAACATGTTTTATACATTATGTAGGAAGTGGAGGTTTGTAAAAAGTATAAAATAGTCTGTTCATCATGATGTAGCAAGGTCAAAGCTATTAGTGTAATGAAAAGTTGCCTTAAACAGATAATAGACTATAATTCACTTAGCCTATAGTAGTAGTAGTAGGGCTGACATCAGGTATCTGAAGTTGCAGGTAAATCAACATTTTTTGGTTAGTTACAGTTACAAGTAGGCCAGTAGTTACAGTTCATGTCCACAATAAGTGATCAGACATACAGGAACAGAAACACACTAATTCTGATATATAGGCTGTAGTAGATATAGAATAATAATCTATCTCTATATATGACTCTTTTTTTCTGACACACACTGTGCTGATATGTTGTGCCAGCTGAGTACAGAAATAGGACATCACCACCCAAACCTAAAGTTTGTCCTGCAACCTAACTGGAGTTTCTTTAGTTCAGTGTGGATTTGCCGGATGTACCATTGAGTCAGTTTTAGATTAAAAGATTTACAAGAGATGTTATTATTTTATTTATTTTTTTAGAAATAACAAATTAATTTTAGATTTTTTTGCACATAGTATCTCACATTTTCAACATCAGCCCAAATATAAGGTTTATATCCTTCAAGTCACAAAGAACTTATTGTATTATGAAAGAAGCTGTATATTCTGAGAAATGTGTGTTTATCGATGCACAACAGGAGAAACATTTTCACAGGCACAGCTAGTTTGAAAATGGCAGGTGAGGATCTGAAACAGTTGGTTGGTTTGTGTTTCTGTCAGTCTCCTGATAGTCATCTCCATCTTACTGGGTATATAGAGATTGGAATCATAAATGATCATAATCAATAATAAATAATGAACATTTAGCAAAATAACAAGAAATATGAAATCAGATGTACTGGCCTAGTTATAAATTTGCATTTCTATAGTTATTCTGATTCCAAAAACTCCCATTTGTGAAACATTAATACACGCAGACTCCCTGCAACTGTGCTGATCAGAAAATGCAAGTAAAATGTTATTGTAATACCAGATAATATTGTAAAGAGAAGCTAGAAGACTTTTGAGTCTTAATGGGGTGGACATTTGAAGTTGACCACACACACAGTGGTCACACTTCAAGGTGGTCTAAGTGTTGACTGATTAGAAATTTAAGTGTGATATGGAAAATACAAGCTACACTGTGGGACATAATTCTACATTTCCACTTGTATTCTTCTAGTTCATTAGTGAACTAATCAACCATTATAATCTGCATTATGATCATTAATATAAAAGGTATTTGAGGATGCTGATGAACAGCAACAGTTTTTAGTGTTGGATGACTAACAGTCCAAACAGCTCTCATTCATCCAGTTGTCTCGCTCTTTGTCTGGCCATTTTGTCGAGGGGTCTGTAGGGCGACATGTGGGTGCCAACTTGAGCTCTGTCCAACTGCCTATCACTCCTCAGAAATAGCCATGATCACATGTCCTGGACTGCACAAGTGGGCTATAAATAGAGGACTTCCATCGCACTCTTTGGAGCAGCTCTCCTAACTTTGTGGTCAATAAGTGCCTGTCGCACATTTAAATCCAAAAATCAGACTGGGAAAATAGGGATGTTACAGAATCAAAAAATAAATAGGAAAAGTAGAGGATCCGGCCTTTCAAATGGCTGCAAACTGGTTGCTTAATATTAAACAGTTAAAATGGAAAAATAAGCAAAAAATATTAAGTGAACAATAAAAACACAGATCACTGAAAGACTTTCAAAATTAATCAGCATAAATTGGTCACAAGTTTGCCAAAAGAAGTGAATCATTTTGATTGTTTAAAAAGTGCACAAATGCAGGCACTGACCATTAACAAATTCAGGTGACAGCCAATGAATGCTCTTGTTGCATCCCACAGATGCATTTATTTAAAGCCTAGTCTTTTTATTTTTAAAGTGCCAATCAATAACATTTTGTAATGGGCGTAGATACTGTATTTAAAAAGAAATACATCTGATAATTCAATGAAAATGTGATTGTTTATGTCATATGGTCACATTTCTGTTGGATACTTAGCTTTTGTGACGTGTAGTAGCAGATTAGAAATCAATCACTTGTTCATAATGTAACAAGAAAGGTAACATCTTAACCGTCCTTCTTTGCTCCGCAGGTAATATTTGAACAGAGCCTGTTTGTCAACTTGTCATCGTGGTACAAACATGACTGAGGTGGCGCAGGTCGCAGCCGTGGTCGCCCACGACATGGATGATGTCACAAACATGAGCGATGCGGAAAACAAGGAAGATGATACGACACATGAGGAAGATGATGTGGCTGTTGATGAGGACGACGCAGCCGAGGAGAAAAGTGTGGAGACGTCACAGGTAGAAGACGAAGAGTCTCGCCACATGGATGAGGGAGAAAGTAATGAGACTGAAAAGAAGACGCGCGTGAACGGCGTGGATCACGAAGAAGACGACGACTCGAAAATGAAAAGCTCAGAAACTGTTAATGGTGTAAAACAGGACACAGAGACAAAGGAGGATGAAGAACTGGACACAAATGAAGACCAGAGTATGTCTAATATGTCTGATATGGCTCTTAAGAAAGAGGTGAGTGAGGACTTTAAGATCATAAGTGATGACATACATGTTTGTGGATGATGTGATTCCCTGCACAGAGACCATTTCCCCCCTGCTGAACAAATCATTTCATCTCCCCTCTCACTGTTGAACCACAGAGACTCATGCGATCCAGGAAGCCGGTGGCCAGAAGCTACGTGCCGAAGCTGAACAAAGACAAGGGCGATGTGACGGGCAAGTTCGAGGCCATGCAGAAGGCCCGGGAGGAGCGCAGCAGGCAGAGGAACACGGACGAGCAGCAGAAGAGGAAGGATCAGTACGTCAAGGAGAGAGAGTGGAGCCGCAGGAAGCAGCAGGTCAAAGACAGATAACCCCACTAACCTCCGACCCCGACCTGCATGGCATGATGAGGCATGATGACGGGGTGACGAGGCTGCCAGTTGGAGTGAGAATCTTATATACACCACACAGTGTTTATTCAAATTAACAAATTAATAATTATCAATTCACGTAATATTCAACTCCGGTTTGTGTTTGACTTTGAAAAGATGGTCATTTAAAAAAAAAAAAAAGATTTTAACCCTTTTACTTTTAACCCTAATAATGTGCACATGGAACACTAGAGGACTGAAACGCTGAATCTCTAATGGATCTAAACGCATGTTGTGCAGCCGAGCATCTTTCAGCTCATTGTACTTTACTTTAGATTGTAATCCAGATCCCAAATTTTACTAAATACATTAAATACATTAGGGCTGTCAATCGATTCAAATATTTAATCACTATTAATCGCAAAATAATCCCTTTTTTATCTGTTCAAAATGTACCCTAAAGTGAGATTTGTCATGTATTTAATATCAACATGGGAGTGGGCAAATATGCTGCTTTATGCAAATGTAGGTATATATTTATTATTGGAAATCAATTAACACAAAACAATGACAGATATTGTCCAGAAACCCTCACATGTACTGCATTTAGCATAAAACAATATGCTCAAATCATAACATGGCAAACTGCAGCCCAACAGGCAACAACAGCTGTCAGTGTGTCAGTGTGCTGACTTGACTATGACTTGCCCCAAACTGCATGTGATTATCATAAAGTGGGCATGTCTGTAAAGGGGAGCCTCGTGGGTACCCATAGAATCCATTTTCATTCACATATCTTGAGGTCAGAGGTCAAGGTATCCCTTTGAAAATGGCCATGCCAGTTTTTCCTCGACAAAATTTAGCGTACGTTTGGAGCGTTATTTAACCTCCTTCGTGACAAGTTAGTATGACATGGTTGGTACCAACGGATTCTTCAGGTTTTTTAGTTTCATATGATACCAGTATCTTCACTCTAGCTTTAAAACTGAGCCCGCTACAACCTAAAAATCACAAGTTGCATTAAAGAAATTAGTGGCGCTGAAACAAATTTGCGTAATGCATTATTATAGAGTTAACTTTGACAGCCCTAAAACATATATATATATATACAGTATATATTAAATATATGTAAATTAGTGCCGAAGCAATTAGTCGATTAATCAAATAGTCAAATGACAGAAAATTAAAGGGGAAATTCACCGATTTCACACTCCTACGCTACCAGCATAAAGCCGTCCACACATGATCAGCGGTAAAATCGCTCTGCGCTGGCTGTGCCATTGTTTTCCTATGGAGACAGCGGTTCCGCCCAACTAGGCGGAAGCGCTACCCTTGGCGTGGCAAAGTTCAAATTATTTAAACTTTGACATCTGTTGCCGCTGATCTTTCAAAGTGCCACCAATGAGATTACAGCTGCAGCTGTTGTTGTTGCCTAGAAACAGTGGATGACGTTGGTGTAGTATGCTACACTTGTCAACAATTTGACAATAGAGTCATCTTTTAGACCATTTTTTTAAGGAAAAACAGCTAATACTGTCTGATCCAGCTTCTCAAATGTGTTGATTTGCTGTTTTTCTCAGTTTTATATAATTGTAAACTGAATATATTTTGGATATGAACTGTTGGTCAGAAAAAAAAAACATTTGAAGATGTCACTTTGGGCTCTGTGAAATTATAATGGCATTTTTCCACTAAATTCTGGCATTTTGTGGACTAATCGAGTCACTAACTAATCATAAAACAATAGACAGATTAATCAATAATAGAAATTGTGCACAAGATATCTACATTTTTTTCAATTGATGTAATATTATATTTTATACTATATTATATAATTATATATTATATATATACTATTATTTAGTGACTGAGAAGTAACATGTGTGAAAATGAAAGTAATGTCAAAGATCAAGAATTAACAGCTTTTCTTTGAGTGCAGTGAAATAAACAGTGATACGGTGTTATGTGAGCAGATTATCAGTGATAGTCAGAGAGAAGCCTGCCAGACTGGAGCACCTACGCTCATCTCCAGTCTGTGCACCAACCCCACGGCCCAATCAGAGGCCCAACTGCAGGTCACATGACCCGGCTATTAGCTGGGATTAGGCCCTCGTTCTTGCTGGGACCAGCATGGCTCCTGAGTGGAAAAGGAGATGATCTCAGCTAAACGGTAACCTCACCACCACTCTCCATCTGATCCGCCACAGATAAAAGAACTGCTCGCTTCCAGCGATGAGGAAGAAGAGGTGAAGCCAGCAAAGGTAGAAAAATCCTACGTCCCCAAAATCACAGGTAAGACACACACAAAGAGATGCAGAGGGAAGAAAAGATGGATATTCTGGGAGGAAGAGGAGGCTGAAGGCTTGTGTTGTGCTCTGTGAAATCCTCAGGTAGTGTGAAGGGGAAGTTTGCAGAAATGGAAAAGCAAAGACAAGAGGGGGGAAGGAAGAAGATGGAAGGAGAGAGGAGGAGGAGGGAAACCCAGGACAACATGGAAAAAGCCAAAATAAAGAAGGAATTGGCCCAGAAAGCAGCTGAGGTAAGTCAACCTGGTGGGAAGTGGGACAGCATGTCTAGATGGTTTTGCGCTGCCCTACTGATGAGAATGTCGTACTTGTATCTTTAATGATTCAGGTAATCCTCAGCTGCCACTCGGATGAGTTATTTTAAGTGGCACTTGGGATCCAAACAGTTGGCAGAGGCTGGATATAGGTCTGAAACCACCAGTAGCATTGTTGACATGACCAGCATGTGAACGCATGGTAAATAGGTTCTTACATCTCACTGGGTAGGATTTGTGCTAGTTTGGAAAATAATGCAAATCAAATGAATATTTCTAATACAGTACAGAATAGAGTATACCTTTTATACCTTCAGACAATGTAGCTCTTTGTATGGTTACCTAAGTATTATTGTGCCAGAAAGCCAATTACAGGCAATTACCTGCTTCTCCATTGCCCTAATTCTGCTCTACTGTAGTATGGTGACAACAAGGCTGTATACGTTCAACAGCTATACAAACATCTTTAACAGGACACTGTTGTAATAGCCTGGTAGTGATTTTATTCAGCTTTTAATGTCCGATATGGCTTTACTTCTCTGCCTTTATCAACATCGGTAACGATCAGGGCCGTAGTTACTAACTGAAGATGCTGAAGGTTATGTTGTATTATTTAGGGATGAGTTTCAGGATTTTAGCTACTTTGCGGGAAATATGTTCTACAATTAAACGCTTCGACATTATTTAGGCTGATTTGAATGTTTTTACACCCAGTATTGTTACCGTGAGTTAGTATTTCCCTACTAAGATTTGTATTCCTGGTTAGCTTGGAGAAGGCTTTGAAACAGCATTTAAACCATCATGTTGGGAAATAATACTGTAACGCTTCATTTTATGGGTTTGTGTTTTTCTAATAGTTTCCTTGGAAATTATTTATTTATTTATTTATTATAATTATTGGGGAAATGTAGACACAGTTGTTAGCAGGTATTTCGTTCAGTCGGTTCTCTTGAAATAAGAAGCAATTATTGATTTTCAGAGGATTTTCCTGTAAAAAAAAATATATATTATTTCATTGAATTAGCAGAAAATATAATTTAGGAACTAACTCTGGAAAATCCAAATACTATGACTTTTTATGGGGGTGATTGGGGCCGTTGACTGATGACCTCAGTATTTCTAAAATCCTGGCTATGGCCCTGGCAATGGTGCAGACAAAATCATAGTTCCTTCTAAAGGGCGACTCATCTACAATTACATTACCTAGAGTGTATTTACTTTATACAGTAATGTCATGTACAGCAAATTGTTCCCCCCATTTTGAATATAAGGAAACACTGACTTGAAGAATGATCTAGAAACAACTGGAACAGCACACCGCCAGGTGTAGACAGCATATGACTGGCAACTGTTTCCCACACCTCCCAGTGACTAAATTAGCTCCAGGCCTCCTTACTCAGACTGAATTAGACGCTGCTATCTTAGAGACTGACACCAACACCCTGACCTACTGCAAATGGCGAGTTGTCCCTTACCCACCCACATGCTCTTATTCCCAGTCTGTGTGTGCACTGAGATTGACCTGAATTTGTTTTTCCCTCTACACTGAACAGTTAGTGTGTCACGCTGTCTACAAGAGCTCAAGTTTGAGTGGTTGAAAAAGTATTACAATCCAGTACTTAAGCAAAAGAATCCATAGAACAACGTAAAAGAAACTCCATTACAAGTATACTATAAATAATACATTTAAAATCCTATTTAAAGGGACAGTTTGGGTGTTTTGAAGTGGGGTTGTATGAGGTATTTATCCATAGTCAGTGTATTACCTACAGTAGATGAAGGTAACGGCTTGGAGAAACAGACAGGAGTTACCCGCACAGAACTAAAGCAATGTACTGCTGTGGACGGGGCCGGGAGAAAAATGTATTTGAGCTCCTATCAGTTTGAGTGTATGCTATATTTAGAATATTTTCACCGGTTTACCTTGCTGTCAGACAGCTTTACAGTCTATGTTTCCGACAGGAACTGAAGCCGTTATCTTTGTTCTCGTCAAAGCAACCAGACAAAACATCAACAGTAATTTTACCTCACAGAACACAGGAGTTGCTGGTTTACCGCTGCCTCAATCGTTAATTTGTTTGTGTTATTGTGTGACTAACTGATCGAGGCAGCGGTAGAGCAGTAACCTGGGTAAAGCAGAGTCTGGTGGATTTGGCAAGAGAGTACATTGCTTTGCTTCCGTGCGGTAACTCTTGTCTATTTCTCAAAACTAGGGGCGTGCCGGTCGCCATCTAGTGTAGGTAATATGCTGACTATGGATAAGTACCTCATACAACCCCTCTTCAAAATACCCAAACTATCCCTTTAGGTAAAAGTATTGTCAGCAAAATGTACTTAAAGTATCAAAAGTAAAAGTACCCATTCTGTGGATTCTGAAGTACAAAATGCTTAATTGTACTTAAATACAGTACTACTACTACTAAGTTGCTTTCCACCACTGTCAGCCTCTTTCACACAACTATTTTCCACCATTCATTTAATTTAACGGATTTGTACCTTTGATAATCCTCCATTATCACCTTTTAGGAGGGAGACGACACAATCCTGGTACGGGTGGTTCCAGCGAAGTCATCACGACCTCCGGGCAGAATCAAGGTGAACTTTGAAGACATGGAGAAGAATCGAGAGGAAGAAGTGCAGAAGAAGGCTGAGGAAGAGAAGAAGAGACGGTATGATGAGAACAAACGCTCTTTCAGGGATTCCAAGCGACGCTCCGTTGTTGAACAGGTATATTGAGAAATAAACATCTTTGTTATAAGATCTTATTTTGGGGCCTTTTACAAACAATGCATTCTCACTCTTATTTGGATGTAGGATGAAGAAGAGAAACCTTCAGAGAGCGCGCAGGTGACTCCTGGAAAGCTGAAGATGACATTTGAGGAGCTGGAGAAGGACAGGCAGGAGCACCGGAAGAAGCAGGCAGAGGAGGAGGCCAAGCGCCGCCTGCTAGATGAGAAGAAAGCTTTCGAGGAGGCCAGGCTGGGAATGGTAAAGAGTTGCAAAATGTATCACTTTATTTTTGCAATACACTTTATCAACATCCTTGTATCCATATACTGCCAAATATGTGTTTGTTATATAGTGAATCTTGGTGTTTGAACTGTTGTTGAGTTGATGCTTATAATACGTTTGCGTGTTATCAGGGAGAAGATGAGGAGGACACTGAGCCAGCTCAGGAAGACAAGGAGGATTACCGACCTGGGAAACTGAGGCTGAGCTTTGAGGAGGTGGAGCGGCAGCGGGTAGAAAAAGAGCGCAAGAAAGCAGAGGAGGAGTACAAGAGACGAATGGAGGAGGAGAGGAGAGCTTTCGCTGAAGCCAGGAAGAGCATGGTCAGTATGCGTCCCGTAGATAAATGTAAAATTGAATATGAATCAATAAGTGAACTCAGAAAGACACCGCCACAAACTTCTAGTGGGGCATAAATGAAGATTGAGAGGGTTTGTTTTTGTACAAGTCTATACATTGTTATTTAGAATATTCTTGCATATTATACCTTTAAGGTAGTTTTCATGTGAACTAGCAGTACTTAGTGCAAACTTTGAGCATCATTTTGAAAGGTTACATGAAACTGGCAAAAGATGCTGACACCATCAGCCACTTCTTATCTACAATACTCAGAGCTTACCCTTTGCTCTTACTCAGCTGGTAGATGAGGATGATGAGGTGTTGATGGCCTTACTGAACCTGGAGGGCAGTAAGCCCGGGAAGATCTGCGCCAGTTTTGAGGATCTGAAACACAAGAGAAGAGAGGAGGAGCAGAAAAAGGCAGAGGAGGAGGCCAAGAAGAGACTGGAGGAGGAGAAGAGGCTCTTTGCTGAGGCCCGCAAGAGCATGGTAAGTCTACATGAGTCAGTGACCAAAATATATGTGTGTTTTACTGATCATTAACAGAACATGGTTTTTGTTTTTGCTGCTCAGGCTTTGACTTAAATTGCTTCTGCTGCGCTGCTGAACTTGGTTTCTGGGGTTGTCCTTATGGTATTTTAATGGAGAAAATGAAGGCAATCTTAAAAATGAATTTGAAAAGTTTCATTCATGTTTCATGTCATTCAGTTCATTGAAATGCAACAACCTAACATCTCCTGCATCCAGAGAACATAAACAGGAAAAATCCTCCCTAAAAGTGCATTTTCATCTTTATAAAATAATACTAACTCCTCCTTATGTCAGTCACTCACTATCAGTCACATGTGACAACCAACCTCGAGGAGATTATGACAAGCACCCCAACTGTTATTTTTTGTTAACAACTACGCTAACAACCACATGTTATAGTCTAGCTAAGAAAAAACTAAACTATAGCTCTCCTTTCATAGTTTTTAATGGTAATTAAAAAGAATTCGTATAAACCCACTGTGTAAAAGCCTAGAAGAGAAACACAGGAGAGCTGGATATTTACATTTTGACATGAAAAACACTGAAAGTCCTCTCACCTCAACCTCAAGTGTCTTACTCCTCAAATGACCCTGTAGGTGACCTCTGACCTCAATTCTGAAAATTTCAGTACTAACATCTTTTAACAAAACATCTTTTAACTAGCATCTTTTAACAGCAAGATATCACCTATTTTAACTTTTCAGAATAACTCTAATCTAAATTTGATCTATAACTGGATTCTAATTGGATTAGGATTAATGTATTGTAAATCACTCTGATGGGCTCAAATGGTACGCCTGTTACCTTGTCCACATTATTTCTTTAAGAGCCCTGGCCTGGATCAGGAAAAGTCTGCATATGGAGATGAAACAGTAAGATATTTTTAATTTCAAATGTATATTTTTCACAGAGAAATAAGAGCAGTTATTAATATAATATTCTATCATAAATGTATTCCCTGTAAGCACAAGGGCACAACGGTCTACAGATGATGATGGGGATAAGATGTGTGTTGTTTTTAAATGCTGTGTGCAACAATAGGAATGGCTACTGCTTAGTGCTGGCTGGTTTTATGACATTATTTAATGTTGGGTAAGTAGCTGGATGTTTGTTTGTTGTTTTTGCTTTATTATTATGGACATAAAACTTGATGCAGTCAGTTGCTTCACTGCCATACAGAAATCTCTTCCTTTGTGTGTACTTGTGTGTGTATAGGTACTTGATGATGAAGGGGAGATGGTGAAGAGTGAATCTCAGGAAGCGCTGCACCCGAGAAAGCTGGAGATGAACTTTGAAGAGCTGCTGAAAGAGAAGGAGGAAGCTGAGAGGACACGCAAGGCGGAGGAACGCAAGAAGAAAATGGAGCGGGAGAAGCAGGAGTATGAACAACTCAGACAAGAGATGGGCGAGGTCAGTGTGGAGCAGATGAACATTTATGCAGACCATGTCCATCACACATTGTATAACTTTATCAGCCAATTATGCTTGAGATACAGTACTTGTTACTTTTCTCATGATTTACGGGGTTCTCACAACTATGCCAAAATAAACTGGTCTCTATTTCACAGGATGAAGTGAATGAAAGCACAGATGTTGTAAGCAAAGAGTACGAAGAACTGACCAAGCTCAAGAGGACCGGCTCCATCCAGGCCAAGAACCTCAAGTCCAAATTTGAGAAGATCAAGCAGCTGACTGAAGAGGAAATTCAGAAAAAGATTGAGATGGAGAGAGCGCGGAGGAAGGCCGTTGATGATGAAATTAAAGAGAGAGAAGCTGAGAGGTTCCTGGAGGTGAGACATTGAGAATCCAAGATGTTTAAAATAGCAGGAAATGTTGACCCTCCTTGTATTTTGTGATATTAATGGAGGATTGTGTCATAATTGCTGTGTTTTTCAGGAGAATGAGGAAGGAGAATCAACTACAGTGAGGCCTGAGGAGTCGCCATTCAAACAGAAGGTGGATATGAAAGCCCGATTTCAACAAATGGCCAAAGCCAGAGAGGACGAGGAGAAGAGGAGGATAGAGGAGCAGAAGCTGCAGAGGATGCAGTTTGAGCAGCAAGAGATTGATGCTGCCCTCCAAAAGGTAAATCTTCCATGTTCATGACCATGTATGCGAGATCATTCCTTCTGCATGACAACGTAGCTACAGTTTTGTTTTAAAGGGTATTTTCCCATGTTTTAGTGTCTAACTGCCTAATAGCGACAACAATTTCTGAAATTGGTACAGTATTTAGGATAACACTGTAGACGGCAGCTGCTCACAGGCTGCAATGGAATCCTATTGGGGCAAGCTGGCACCGACATTTACGTCTACAAAAAGTGCTTGTTTTTGCCATCCCAGGCTCTGATTGTTATTAGAAGTGTCTGACTTTATGGAAAGAGTCTCGCTCAAGGAGAAGTTTCGTTCTGAAATCTGGCGAGGTGACGTGGTGCCGGAAGACAACAGTGGAATAGTGGAATACATCCATGTTGGAAACGTGAGTGCCAGCCGCGCAGAGTTTGTTGTGTTGGAGTACAGAAAGTGTAGCTTAGTGTTATGTAAAAGATTTTGAATGTCATGGCTGAATATTTAGAGGATTTCCACAATGTGGATGAGGTCTTTGAATTCGATGGCCGCTCGTATTTATTTGAGCCAGAGTATACGGATATTCAGATCTTACAATGAGACTTCTCCTTGAGCGGGATTTGGACACATAAAAAACAGACCGGATCAAGTGAAAGGTAAGAAAAAGTTTTATTTCTCTGTAGGGTCCTTTCCATAATGTTGTAAGACACTCATAATGACTGTCTGAGCCTGTCAGCGGCAAAAACAAGCACTTTTAGTGAACATAACGTTACATTGACGCTGCTTACTTGTCATTGTAGCTCGTTTCAAGGCTGCCGGTTGCAGCACTCTCCCTCAATATTGGACCAATTTCAAAAATTGTTGTCCCCATTAGTCACTTAGACACGAAAACATGGGAAAATAGGGTCCTGGTTGAAAAATACCGTAGTTACCCTTTGAGGTCACTTTGACCTTGGCAACAGTGTGTGATTTCTTTGTCATGTGTTTGCAGAAGAAGGATGATGATGTGGAGGACGAGGGCAGCATCATCAACGGCTCTGCAGCCTATGAAGATGAGGAGGATCATGCCAGATCGGGGGCTCCGTGGTTTAAAAAGCCCCTTAAAAACCAATCAGTGGTGGACTCGGAGCCTGTTCGGTTCACCGTCAAGATCACCGGGGAGCCCAAGCCGGAGGTGACCTGGTGGTTTGAGGGAGAGATGCTCCAGGACTGTGAGGACTATCAGTATATAGAGAGAGGAGAGACGTCCTGCCTCTACCTGCCGGAGACCTTCCCAGAGGACGAGGGCGAGTACATGTGCAAGGCTGTGAACAGCAGAGGCACAGCAGCAAGCACCTGCATCCTCACAATAGAAAGTAAGACCACCTTGGTGTGACTGCATGCCTGCATGATGCCTCCCTATCTGGATTTCAGCCTCTATGAAGTGGATCGCATGCTCCTCTTCCTCATGAACTCAGGCAGATGTGGATAACAGCTGTTCTGTTTCTTTCTTGCAGCTTATGACTACTGAAGCCCTTCCATGTTCTGGAAACTTTCCCTGTTGTCTCACTCCTTTTGTAAAACTTCGTCCCTCATGGTCAAACAGCAGAGGGAAGGAAATAGCAGTATGCTTGGCATTCCTAAGGGAGGGATACACAACAACACACACAAAAAAAATGTTGTTTACGTTTGTAAAGCTGCACTCCCTGTAGAGTAGGATGATACTTGTGCCAAAAAACAGACACGATTCTTGTTCCCATGCTGAGGGTCATCTTCGCTGCGAGGCCCTGATGATATTTGTGATACCAGCGATTTTTAAGTATCATAGTACTGTATTGTAAATATCACAATTTATAGTCCATACATGGCATACATGTTTGAGGCAGTGAAACATAAAAAGTAAGATGTTCTTGTGTAATAATTTTAAAGAACAAGGTACGGGAATGTCAGTAAAACATCTTGTTTCAGTATTCAACAACTGCTCAATAACCAATAACTCTTTGCCATATTAGTAAATGGTATTGTGATACTTGCCTGGTAGTATATCGAGGGGAAACATCACTCAATTGGAAATCCACAGTGAAGGGTCTGTTGACTATGATATTGCAGGAACAAAATAATTGATTTTCAATGAAACTCTTTAGGTCCAGATTAAATGTTTTTAAACTGCAGCATCTAAAAAAGATGAATATGTTGATTTTACATGTACCAACCCCCCTTTTTCTTTTTGAGTTAAATGTGATACTCTTGATACAGATGTCATGATTCAGTTGTGCTGGACAGTAGGTAACCGTTTTATGGTTTGATAATGAAAGATAAACATAGGCTAGCCTGAATATTTGTCATATATTATAAATGAAAATGTTTTAATAAAATGAACAAAAACAGCAGAATTTTTGTGGTGTCTTTTAGGTGAACTATTTTTTAGAGGATTATAACCCATGATCCATCACCGTTATATTCACACAAATCTGAAGTGACTGGCTGTGGGAGACGAGCCCCAGGGACAGCAGCAGGTATGGGGAGATTTTATCATAGTGGCCAAAGTTGGAACTGCATGTTACGTGACGCACTGGGAGATACAGTACAGTCCCCAACAGTACACATCTATTACAAATAAAATTTCTGTTGAACAAAAACAATAATCAAAAAGCCATAAAAATGACATAGTGGCTCCCAACCTTTTTTGACCTACAGTATGACCTCTTAAAGGAACAGTGTGTAGCATTTCAATGGATCTATTAGGATAAATGTAATATAATATTCAACACTATGTTTTCATTAGTGTATATTCACCTGAAACTAAGAATCGTGTTTTTGTTTGCTCAGAATGAGTCCTTCATATCTACATAGGAAGCGGGTCCTCTTCACGGAGTTGCTCACATGTTGCTCCGCCATGTTTCTACAGTAGCCCAGAATGGACAAACCAAACAATGGCTTGAGAGAGAGCCTTTAACATTTTTACATTACCTGAAGGCCACCGTAGTTCTCTAACATGCTCGTGAAACTGTGGTAACGTGAGCCGCTGAGTGCAAAACTGTGGTACCACCAGCTGCCGTCTGACTTCCGTTGCTCCTAAAGTAGTGTTATTATGGTAAGGATGGCGAACGGTGTTACTACGGTTTTGCACTCTGCGGCTCACGTTACCGTTAAAGGGAGGAGTGAGCGGAGGGGTATTCAGTTGGTTACAATCTGCTACCACACCGCTAGATGCCGCCAAATCCTACCCACTCTCCCTTTAAAACAAAGCAATGTTTACTTACAACACTTCCTCATCAAGACTGGATTACCAACATGGCATAGCGCCCAGAGGTGCCCCATAACACCAGGTTCTAATTTGTTAAGAAATTTGTACATATAAAGCACAATATAATCTAAGCCTTTGCTTCATTAAGAGCAACATTTTTGGCCATGGTTTGCAGAGGGAGCTTTATTATTTTAGTTTCTATTATGTTCATATGATGCATTTTCCTGATGAAGTTGTATTTAATCCAATGCTAGAAAGTAAAAAGTATTAATTCCTGCAGAGGAGTACTGGTTGCTCCAAAACTTGGAGGCAACAGAGTTCACACTGTATTGAACAGAGGTTGCTGGGTGGGAGATCAATAGGGGCCCAACAGTTGGTGGTTGCATAAGTGCATCAGTTGTGACCCGTATAATTTAAGAGTGATTTTTTTCCTTCAAATTAATCATAAAATATCATGTTGAAACGTTTAAGTATGGTGGGACTGAAAACGTTGTTGACCTTATTTAATGAAGTGTGCAAGGAAGAATCCCAGAGAGTTGGAAGAAAGCGATAATTATTCCAAGAAGGAAACCTGGGAAGGATGACAGTGAGCCAACAAACTACAGGCCTATTGCCTTGACATCACAAGTCTGTAGATTGATGGAACGGATGGTCAATGAGAGGCTAATCTATTTCTTAGAGAAAGGAGGAATAGAAGGTGTACTTTGGATGCAGCGTTGTGTCTGGAGGATGAAAAGCCAATGATGATGAAAAGTAAATAAATAGAGCGTGGCGGCAGTGTTTTGGATATGAAAATACATATGACATGTTATGGAGAGGGGCTGATGAGAAAATGACATATTATGGGAGTCGGAGGGAAAGTTTTGAGCTAGGTTCAGGACTTTCTGAGTGGAAGATCCATCCAGGTTAAAATAGGGTCAGAACTGTCAAGCAAACATGCTGTAGAGATTGGGATACCTCAGGGGAGTGTTATAAGCCCCATTTCATTTTCTCTTTATGATAAATTATGTATTTGTAAAAATGCCAATGGATTTGGGAAGATCAGTGTTTGTAGATGATGGGAAAGAACGGAGGAATGTGGAACATATTAAGAAAATACAAGATGGGATTCATCAAGTTGACATGTGGGAGATTAAATGGGGGATCTTATCTTATATATCAAACTTGTCAAGGAGTCAAAGGTCTGTAGCTGCACAGTTAAGAACAGGAATCCTTCCTCTGGCACCTTGAAGTCGGTAGATTTAAAAACATCCAGGAGGACAACAGGTTGTGCGAAGTACGCGATTTAGGAGAAGTTGTAAATGAATCACATTTCCTTTTGTATTGTCCATACTATGATGAGTTACGAACTTCTATTTAAATGAAATGTCTGTTCAAAATCCAGATACTTCTTAAATGGAAGTAGGTGTATCCTCCAACCTTTAGGATGTGGTTTAAAGATCTCATACATCATTTGGTATTGGAGAAGATTCGCTATACTACAAGAGGGTGTGCTCAGAAATGTTATGCTATATGGAGACCTTTTTTAATCTATATAGAAAAAATGGATACATCTGACATTGAAGTTTTAAACTGCTGACCCCATATTACATATAATTCAAATTGTTTATGAAATTAATTCTGCTTATTTAATGGTGCAGTAATATTGTTATAGGAATGGGGGTGGGGGGATATAATTTGTTTATACAATTATTTCTGTGATTTATTGGATTTTGTACAGAATACTAGACTTTTGAGCAAAAAAAGAAAAAAGAAAAGAGAAAAAAAACAATCCAGATTTCGGTGCCCGGATGATGATAAAATGGAATGGCTATTTAATGTGAATGCTTATAAATTGGCTACTTTTGTTTCTCAGGCTTGGAAAAAAAAAACGTCAGGATGGTTTATTTGTTTAGTATTATTTGTAATTTATACTCTAGTTTCTGCCTTTGTCTTTTCTTTATTTTCTAAATAATATTGCCTTGAACGCCCGGTTTGGGCTGGGCATATTATTTATGCATGACACAATAATAAACAAATCAAATCATATAGGAAAGCATCCAGTTGTTTTTGTAATCATTACCATGTACCAGAAACTGGAGAACATGCTGGAGTTTGTTGGAAGTGACAGAACTGATGAAGATAATCTGACAGCCTACTGGACACTGTAGGAGTCAACTACCTCCAGAAGACGGCAGTGCAACATTAAGGATGCAAGCTGCCGTTAAAACCCACAGAGGAAGAAGAAGAAGAAGCTGCGCGTGGCATCCATCGCCATGGTAACGCACCGCTCT
Source organism: Sebastes umbrosus (assembly GCF_015220745.1). Classification (NCBI taxonomy): domain Eukaryota; kingdom Metazoa; phylum Chordata; class Actinopteri; order Perciformes; family Sebastidae; genus Sebastes; species Sebastes umbrosus. The sequence goes on from NC_051273.1 coordinate 14,785,003, forward strand.
CTGAATGGCAGGCACAGCTTCAGCAGCCTGTAGCTCGCTATGGACGGCTCCTGAAGGGTCTGCAGCTTGTAGCCTTGTTATGATATGGCTGGTTAGCTAAAGGATCATATCAGAGCAACCCATCACAGCCACAGACACGTCCCCATCACTACCACTATGGCTGTGTCAGTTGAAGAGGTGTCTTCGTCTGTTGTGCGGGAATATCTCAGTCGAAAGGTAAGTTGAGCTAATGCTACATGTAGCTCAGTGCTAACCGATAGCATTACCAGAGCTAGAGAGCTAGCTAGCGTTAGCTTCTGTTAGCTTAGCTTACTTAGCTAGTTAGATGATGACATCTGTGTTAGACTCCTTGTTAATTAACAGGTTGGTGGAACCACTGAATGAAAGACAATCATAGTGCTCATCTAATGAATATGAAGTTTTAGTGGGTTAAATTTCATGAACCAAATAGATTTGTATTACTTCTATATGCTTTAATATGTATTTACTGTATTGTTATTGTTGTTATTATAAATATCTTGTCCTAATTGTTTGTTATCACTATTATGTAGTCATATCATTTCTTTATTTATTTGTGTCTCTAGGATAAGCCCAGTGTTTTTGTTTGCCTCTTCCTGCACTGTATATTATTATTTTTTTTTTGTTATGTTGTATATATAAGAGTCAAAGGTTTTTTTAATAGTCTATAGTCTACTATAGTCTATATACTATTGTCTTAAATTGTGCAAAACAAATAAAAAAACAGTTTCTGCTGTCACAACTTTTGTCACCCTGTTTGAGAAGGATGCTTGTCATAGCTGCTACCATTACCATGTTTTAATAACATCCACTAAAACAACCATGTTAAACAGTTTTGTCCCCCAGGCCATCAGACTTTTCAATAGATAATTCATACGACACCTTCTCACACAAAAAGTACCTCAATCATATATTTTATACTGTATATACTGTATATGTTCTTAATGTATATGTTCTTAATATGCCTTGTACAAAGTATTTCTTATATATGTACATTCATACTTCCTGATATTTATATGTTCCTAATATGCCTTGTACAAAGTATTCCTTATAAGCACAAATATCATATTAAATCACTCTATTTCCTCATTCACATCTCTTACTAAAAGGCAGGAAAAGGGTATTCAATATAGGCTCTGTATACCTACACAAATATACTATGAACTGTGCTTATCTTTGACCTGTTAAAATCTATTATTGCTTGGTACCTTTTCCTCATTCGCCCACCATATAGAGAGCCTTCATACTTCCTGATATTTATATGTTCTTAATATGCCTTGTACAAAGTATTTCCTTTTATAATTGTAATATAACTTATTATTTTTAATGGAGCTTCCCAGAAAAAAGCATTTCACACAATTGTACTTGTATAACCGGCGTGACAATAAACATCTTGAATCTTGAATCTTGAATAATACGATGTAAAAAGCACTGTTGATGCTTGCTGTTGATGCTTGCAGGGACTGAAGAGGACGATCGCCTGTATGGATGAGGAGCATCCACGCACAGAAGCCAGTATCAACAACAGATCACACCTGAGGCAGATTCTCAACATAGAGGCTCTCTATAGAAATAATAAAGTAAGTCATGCACCTGGAGGTTGTCTGGATAACATTGAAAAAAAGTCTGTTGCTGACTTTTCTGTCATTGCAGGCTCACAACTCCCCCCTGAAAACATTACTGGAGATTATTGTAAAGCATCACATTGAGGGCCTTAAGAATGACAAGATCACCAACAGTGAGAGATTTCCCCTGCAGTCTGCCGCAGTAACACCAACAGTGATGAATGACACAAAGACAGAGGAGAGCCCAACCGCTTTTGTTATGAGCAAACACCTCAAATTAAGGTATTTCACAAGTCCATTCATTTTTTTGTGCTGTTTTGACTTTTTAAACCTGCAGTAGGCAGACTATTTTTGGCATAATTGGGCAAAAATTCCACATTAACCTTTCAGCATATGAGTATTCTGTGAGATAACGAGACTTCTGCACTTCCTCATGGCTCTGTTTTCACGACGGGAGACTTTGGCCAATAACAGGTCATTTTAGAGAGAGAGCGTTTCTATTGGCTGTTCATTCAACGGAAGCAGCTGTCAATCCCCCACGAACTCCGATCAAACGGTCAAACTAGGCAGCACTGATCAAATATTAATCAAAATTCTGTTACTGTAATGTCTATTTCTCGCCTCAAATGTTTTCAGAAACATCTTGTAGTGTACTGCTTAGCTGTAAAAGGAGAAAATTTGCTCCGACTGGTGAGCGGTGCTTGGTATTTCCTCAACTGTTCTCAACATGGCTGCTAGGTCACAAAATGTTCTCATTTTACAGCTAAACAGTACACTACAAGATGTTTCTGAAAACATTTGAGGCGAGAAATAGGTGTAACAGTAACAGAATATGGATTCATATTTGATCAGCGCTGCCTAGTTTGACCGTTTGATCGGTGTTTGAGAGTGATTGACAGCTGCTCAGAGGCGGCAGGCTCCAGATCAGCTCTGATTGGTTGTTTTCAACCGCCGTTAGGAGCACTGGAGGACACAGAGGCACACAATTGTTTTCAGATTACCTGTCTCATGCACTACTATCAGAATATAGTGATCGTTTTTTAAATCCTATTTGCTCCAACTCTACCTACTTCAGCTTTAAAAATATTGGTTTGAACATACAGTATATGGGATTTATCTCTCTCACAGGTCTGATGTAGGAGAAATATGTCCTCCTCAACCTATATATACGTCATTATTGCCTGAGACAGACGGACAAAATCAAGCAGGTTTCTGGGTTTATGACTCAGATGACCAAAAAGGCCGGCCACTGACGGCTTCCATCCAGCACAATGAGAGCGTCATCAGAAGAGAACCAGAGAAAAAGACTTCCATCACTGAGGGCACCCAAAGGAGCAGAAGTAATCGAATCAGACGTGGCATGATGGCTCGACCAATAGCGAGCACACCTCAGGTACCAGACCACTCATGCAGTTATTATTGATCCCATATTCTCCATATTACTCCTATTCATCATACCCTGATGTTTTCCCTTTAGGAAGCAAACAAAAAAAGGCAGAATCGAAGGCTAGAAGTGTCCCAGCCGCTGCTCAGAAAAGAAGAAGCAAACAGGCAGGGGGATGGACTGTTTGTGACTGGCGCACCCCAAAAAAGTTCAGAAAGCGGCCTAACTGAAATCAGCTCAGCTGACTGCATAGGGGGTCAACGGGAGTGGTGGAGTGCACCAGAGAGGATGCAGAGGGAAAACAGCTTTGAAAAAGACATACTCAAGTCTACAAAGTAAATAACTTTAAGCTGCTAATACTACTGTATATGTGGGAACTTCATAGTTTTAAATTGTTGAAATTATTTGCTTTGTTCAGGGGTTTATTTACTTTGTTTCTGTTTCTTAGAGTAAAGTCGCTGACAAGGCCAAATGTGGCTGATTTTGATGTGTCTGAGATGGTTTTAGGTGAGTACTGTGTATATAGAAGAGAGGCCGCATCCATTGCCTTTGCCTTTTTTTAATTCATTGCCTTGTATTTGTCAAAGCTGATGGTGTTAATCAATTTCCAGATGACATTGATGATGACGACGATCTGCGAGAGCTCTCCAAGGTGTCCTTTCAGAGAACCGTCGCAGAGCACAGCTGCGCCGGCCGCCCGATGGACCAACGCACTGCCACGGTTGGTGATTTACACAGGTGTTTCTTTAGTTGCATAATGCTGGGGACAGTTTCTGTGGTTGCCTTTTGATTTTCTGTTTGTTTTCTGCTTTTGTTTTTCTCCAGGAATTGAAAGCTGTTCTTCTCGGTTCTGGCCTAAATTGTTTCAGTGTTGAGTGGAGGAATCAGGGTTTCACATTCTCAGAAACACATGACCTGAGATATGGAATCGTGCAGAAAAAGGTCACGGTGCCATTCTGCTAAAGTTCAGTAATCCAGAATTTTCATATGATTTACTGATTTGTGTGATCTGTATATTCATTTTCTAGGGTGGTCCCTGTGGAGTTCTGGCATCCGTCCAAGCCTTCGTTCTAAAGAAACTGCTGTTTGAAAACGTTGAAAGCAGTAACACAGGCCTTCAGTACGTTCTCCTTCAGTTCAGAGCTGTGAGCCATAATGTTAACCACTGAGTGCCTTACTGTAATCACTTGGATGCTTTTTACAGCCATTAATTCACATCAAGGCATGCTTTGTAGCCACTGTTAAGTATTGGCCTCTGCATTTGGTATTAACTGTATGATTACACCACACGACCAGTTTCCACTCAAATGCCACTTTGTTTTCAGGAGGTTAAGACCTTCCAACACCACCAGAAGAAAGTGTCTTGTTTCAGCGGCGGCTGAAATGCTGTGGAGGGCCGGCGAGGAAAAACGAGCCACAATTGCAATGTAAGATCATACTTTTATCCACTTAATCCTCTACGTCCAGACCAATACACAGAACCTCATTACTGGTATTTAACTAGGTTGAATACATGTGAATACCAGGCTTAGGTGTTGAGGGTTGGGGTGAGCTCACATCAGCTCTAGGAGCCAATCAGACCCATTGGTCTCAGAACTATATAACACTTTATAATAACCATTTATAAATGGCAAATTGATAGTTAATTAAACTTAGTTAATAGTTATTTTACTGTTACCAAAGAATGAAATGATAATTAATAATGTTTACTAATTATTAGTAATGCTATAATTTATGTTATGTTATCATCAGTTCATATAATATGAAATAATTAGTTTATAAATGATATATTGTATCATAGCTGATAAGAGACGATAACAATTACATTCTGATTACATTAGTAAACTATTTATTAACAGTTTATTGTTGCACGCATTATAACATTTTATGTGTAAGTATTTGTTAGTGAGTACCAAATGATTTGTAAACCTTTAAGAAATTGTTTGTCATTTTTTGTTTGGTGGTAAAACATCTATAAACATTACATAGAGAGATGGACCAGAAACCAATTATTAACCATTGACAAAGTATTAACTATCTATCTAAATAATGTTTATAGATGCTTTACAAAGTATTTATTAACCATTTAACAAGGTATTATAATCATCAGTTGCAACTTCATAATAGCCATCTGAATAAAGTTTAAAGACGCTTTACAAATTAATTATTACAATAACCATTAACAAAGTGTTACATATATCCATCTTTGTAATGTTCAGAGATGTTTTACATTCAATTTCTTTAACATTTACAAAGAATATCTGAATAATTAACAGATACTTATATATAGTATATCAAATGTTATAATGTGTGCAACAATAAACTGTAACATAAATTACAGTATTACTAATAATTAGCAATAATTTCCTTGTTTGTTAACCGTAAAATAACTATTAACTAAGACTAATTAACTATTAATTTGCCATTAATAAATTATGGTTATTATAAAGTGTTACCGGAATGCCTGATAAATCTGCTGTTTCAGGTGCAGCATTGATTTAAACATGATTATTGTTTTATCTCTATTTTTTCAAAAACAGAAATTCAGGGAGAAATCATTTCACCTCAACGGGACACTACAGATCTGAAGGAGTGCTTGAAAAGGTATAGAAGTGCCACTGCAGTGCAGACACACCCGCTGACATGTAAAGTTACACTCAAGTTGATTTAGCAGCATATAGACGAGGAGTTTCATATCAAAATATCTTCAGTATTACCAGTATTTTAATGAGACGTTTTTATTAGGTTGAAATTGTGGAATATTACCGTCTAAAATGTTACTGTAGGAGATTGGTAGCCATATTTGGATTTGCAGAAACACATTTGCACTTTTTTTGTTTTTATTTGGAATTAATTGAATGATAGTGTAATAAACAAAGTGTAGCCGTGTCAATACTATCAATTTACTAAACTAACTTTTTACAAATAATCTGCTGTGGAAGTTTTATAACCACCTTTTGTTTTAGATAACATGTTTCACCGTGGATAACGTCAAGGACCTGCAGTTGCTTCTGGAGCGGCATATTGATCAGGCAAGAAACTCAATATTGACTTCCTCAGTTTCATTTTGCCTGTCAAATGTACTAAAGATTGCCAACCTTTGTGCTTTAATCTCTTTTCTCCACAGTTTGAGACGGGGGCGTTGGGATGCATACTGCTCACCTTATCTGCTGTTCTCTCTCGGTCCATTGAAAAGTACGTTATGCCTTTTTCTTTTAGCTCTATGACTGAATAAGATTTACTATAAAAATCCCTATTAGATGATGAAACATCTCCCTTAGTGTTCTCTCTCTTCATTCTGTCTTTAGAGTAAGAGAAGATATGGACGTCCCCACCACCACACTCATCGGAGCCCATGGCTACTGCACTCAGGTTTGACATGAAACTAGAAAATTGGTTGAGAGCACTTGGTATTGTGTTTGTTTGTTTGTTTGTGATTCAGAATCACACATTTTAATGAATAATGAAGGTACAGGTATTGGTCTAGATGACACTGGTTTAGGGACGTAAGTTTCTTTAAGTGCATGCAGGACTTAGAGTATGTTGTACAACAAAGGGATCTCAGTGTAAGACACAAAAAAAAGTTAGCAGTTGGCATTACTACTTACTGTTACTGTTGTATACATAAAGTTAGGGCTGTCAATCGATTAAAATATTTAATTCTGATAAATTGCACGATTGTCCATAGTTAAATAAGGATTCTTGAAAATTGTGCTCAATATTAGGGCTGTCAATTGATTTAAATATTTAATCACATGATTGTCCATAGTGAATCAAGAGTGGCAAATTAATCACACATTTTTTATCTGTTCAAAATGTACCTTAAAGGGAGATTTATCAAGTATTTAATATTCTTATCAACATGGGAGTGGGCAAATATGCTTGCTTTATAAAAATGTATGTATATATTTATCATTGGAAATCAATTAACAACACAAAACAATGACAGATATTGTCCAGAAACCCTCACAGGTACTGCATTTAGCATAAAAAAAATGGTCAAATCACAACATGGCAAACTGCAGCCCAACAGGCAACAACAGCTGTCAGTGTGTCAGTGTGCTGACTTGACTATGACTTGCCCCAAACTGCATGTGATTATCATTAAGTGGGCATGTCTGTAAAGGGGAGACTCGTGGGTACCCATAGAAGCCATTTTCATTCACATATCTTGAGGTCAGAGGTCAAGGGACCCCTTTGAAAATGGCCATGACAGTTATTCCTCGCCAAAATTTGGCAAGTTTGGAGCGTTATTTAGGCTCTTTCGCGACAAGCTAGTATTACATGGTTGGTACAACGAATTCCTTAGGTTCCTTAGATCGAAAAGCGAGTGGGCCCGACGGCGGCCCGGCGTATTTTGAAGAGGTTAATTAAAAATCGCAAGTTGCATTAATGCATTAAAGAAATTAGTGGCTTTAAAATGATTTTGCGTTAACACATTATTTTTGCGTTAACTTTGACAGCCCTACACAAAATATATTCTGGTTACTAAGATTGCATTTTTGTATTTGTGTTCACCAGGAGCTAGTCAACCTGTTGCTCAGCGGCAGAGCAGTTTCTAATGTCTTTGACAATGACATGGAGTTGGACTCGGGCAATGGCAACATGACTCTGCTGAAGGGAGTCAAAGGCCACTGTGACATCGGCCTGCTGTCCTTGTTTGAACACTATAACATCTGTAAGGTGAGTGACATTGACTCTCTGGTTACCCTGTGATTTAGGAAAAACCTCAGGTCAATCTTCATTTGGATGAATAATAGAGCAAACTTGATGAGCCTTAGTTGTCCTGACTTGAATATCTAAGTTTAACACAAATCTGAATTCAGAGAAGATCTTGGTACAACTTGCATGGACACAGTCATACCAAAAACCTTCAAGTAACAGGACATTCCCTCAGCTTTATAAATTAAATCCCACGTCATACAGAATCATGTATAACCACGCCACCTTGGAGGAAGCAAAACAATGTTGGTCCAGACTGTGGGGAGTCGGGAAAATCGACAAGTTCTCCATCTGATCATATCCTCCAGACACCCAGAGTCTCCTCAATTAAGGCACGCCACGACTCTGATGCCTCTCAAAATACCAAACAGATGACAATGAACATATAATACATTACACTTCATGTCTAATAAAAGTTTTCCACGACACCCAGCCCACTGACAGACCGGATACTAGTCAGATTCAAGTAAGAACACAAGACCTCAGGGGGCATTCTTCACTATAATTATGGGCCATTTGTGCTGCCCATAATTACAGCAAAAAATGTCCTTAAGCCCCTCCATGGGCTTTATATGATACTTAGCAACACATACACTGCCTGACCAATGTTATTCAAAGTATTTGTATTGTCAAGACCACAACTGCGGGGCTATCGCTAAATTGCCTGTGCATTGTCTGATTTATTCTGGCAAACAGCCCTGAAAGGAGACTTCTCACATGTGCTCTTAGGATGCTTTCTCTTACGATCTGGCACCTGGTCGCTATGTTTTAATAGAGGTTGACGCCCAGAAACGTCCCGAACACAGCAAAATGAAAAGAAAAGAGAAAATATAGGGATAGGGCTAGGGTCTCTGCAGATACAGACACCGACACACACTTCTAGTGGGTCACAAGTGATGAATGGGTTATATTTGTACGAGTCTATACCTTGTTTTTTAGGAAAATCCTGCTCTTTGTGCCTTTTTAATTACAGAAAAAAAAAAAAGAAATGCAAAATGTCTTTCACATTTAAGTTTTTGTACACATTATTAGCATACACAGTAAATACCAATACATGTACAAAATGTATTATTCCAATCAAATTCCTGTTACTTTTACGCCCTGTAAAGCTGTGTCTCTATTTTGAAGTATACTAGGAGGCATGCGTAAACAAATACACATGACACAATTTTGATTTTACTCCTGTCCCACTCCCATAGTAGGAAGCAGCTCAAGACTGTGTACAGGGCATTTTTTAAACACTTTTTGATATGTTAAAGATAATAAAATTGATGATTGGCTGAATTTCATTTAGTTGCTTCGGTTACGGTGTCCTGGTATTTAATAGATGACTTTGCTCTGTTGTGTTCTACTTTCTTCTATCTAAGGTAGGAGCTTACCTGAAGACTCCCCGTTACCCCATTTGGGTGGTCTGCAGTGAAAGCCACTTCAGCGTGCTGTTTGGCCTGCAGAGGGAGCTGTTGACCAATCAGGACAAAGGCCTGGAGTTTGACCTCTACTATTACGACGGACTGGCCAATCAACAGGAGGAGATCCGCCTCACTGTCTGTATGTAACATCACTTGTTCTGCAGTGCACTTGTTATACACTTATGTTTATGTTTGTTATGTTTCTTATTATCTCCTCACAGCTAACACAATGTGCATTAGGGTATATATTCTGTGATTATGATGTGATCTTGTTTTTCCTGGCAATCTAAACTATCTGGGTCCTTCTCGTGTTGATGCTTGAGTAGTTATTTAGTTAATTTGGTGTTGCACTAATTGTCATCTTAACTGTAATTTTAGCTGTTGGAAAATCGTCCCTGAGCTGCCTAGATGTCGACACTGATCTCATTCCTCCACTGGAGCATTGTATCCGAACAAGGTAAGGGTCTTTTTTTGGCATTTTAAAAACTCACAGATGAACACCCACGTGCACAGTAATGTCTGCAGATCCTTTAAACAACCATAAAAGGCTAAACGCAGCTTGAAGTTGTAAAGTATCATGCAGAGTGTACCTGGGTACCAGCTCTTAATGCCTTAAACTGTTTGTTTTTGTTTCAGGTGGAACGATGCATTTGTCAGTTGGAATGACACAGAGCCTATTCTCTGACTGATTACATGGTTTGATTGTTATTTAAATTATGGACCATTAACTGACAATAAACAGTTTGCTATCACCAATACAGATACTTTTACAGACGTTTTATGAAGTTTTCTTCATATATTATGTTTCATATTTACCCAGATATTTTAGCATTATCATTGTTTTCTCTTCATAGTGAGACACAGTGTTCTGCCACTTGTTTACATGACATAATGTCCTGGATGTTATATATCACACAATGTATGTGCAGCTGGGAGTGTATATAGGATATAGAATATCATATCAGCCATGAAGCTTCATGTTGTTGCGTAAAAAACTATATTTGAGATAATGCAATTACTTTTTAAAAATGTTTAGCAATAAGTATAAGGTCACTTTTTCTTAAATACACAAGTTTGGAGGGAAACTGCTTTGTTGCTGGTGAAATGTAAATTGCTGCAAGATGAAGTATTGACCACAGCGGCCTTTCACTCTTTACCTGTACTTTTGACATAAAGATATAACAGATTGTTGTCCATATTTTACACTAAATTAACATGATTTCCCTGCCTATTAGAAATAAAATTAATGTGATATTTTAATCAAGAATATTGTGGAGAAATTACTTAATTTCACATCATGTCTTAACGGATTTTTTGTTACTTAATGTATAATGCCTTTTATTCTGTGCACACTTTAAATGAGATAATCTGTTAGGTTGTACTGTATTTGTTTTGATTGCTTCAATTATAATTCTGATGTGTTGCCAGGAGATTCGATTAAATAAATAAATACAGACTGGTGTGTGTGTGTGTTTGTCAAAGAGAGTGAATATTAAATTGCTTATAATTGCCTCGATGAATTTTCATTTTTGATGGACCGCATGTGGAACAGAAAAATAGTCAAGTCAAGACTTGTTTATACAGCGCCAAATCATAGCAGAAGTTATCTCATGACACTTTTCATTTACTGTAGAGCAGGTCTAGACCGTACTTTTTAATTTAGTTAAATAAAACCATTCAATACGTCCAACTGTCTCCACACAGTGATGGTTGTCAGTGTTCATTTCTCTGTTTTCTTTTGATGAAGCTGCTTTGAACTGCCAACCAAATGGAGAAAATACTGCAAAAGTTCTGTTGTGTAACTTAAAGGGTGCGTCCATTATTTGTGGGTTTGTGGTTTTTATATCATTCTGTAGCTCCCAAGTGGCGGTCCTTTTGTATTATCCGAATATTTAAATGTGGTCAAAGTATGTATGTTTTAGGTCAAAATGCTGTTTTCCCAAGCCCTTTTAAAACCTGTTTCTCCCACGTGTCCTGACATAGGTTTTTGCATGATGATGCTATTACATACAGGTATACATCCTTATGGTCAGTGTATTTTTAATTAAAAATGTAAATGCTTTTGCAAACGCTGTCATTTTCAGTTTGCCCAAAATAAAGTTGATCTATTTGAAAGGAAAATAAATCCTAAATAAATACATGCAACTTATAGAAAACAATGTATTCTTACCATACTTGTTATGACCACAGTTGGGACCCAAACGCAGGACACGAACAGGGAGGGTGGTGATGGTTGAAAGGCAAATGACTGGGAATGGGACTCCGGTGCCAGCGGGGAGGAATAGAGATGAGGTTGACCGGGGCTGGCATGAGCGGGGAATGAGGGAGTAGTGTGGCAAACAGGGGTCGCATGGAAGCTAGTAGACTACTGGCAGGGAGTCGAGCAGGAGGACAGACAGGCGGGTGATGATCCACTGAGGTTGAAACAACATTCTGGCGAGGAATGGTTGAAGATCTGGGGTCGATATACTGCAAGCTGATGAGAGGCAGGTGACAGGGAGAGGTGATGAGCAGGTGTGCATGATAAGCAGAGTCAGGAGAACGAGGAAGGGACACAGAGAAAACATAAACAGAGAGAGAGAGACACAGACAGACAGACAGACAGAGGCACGTGGGACACAGGGACGGGGAGACACAAGGAAAACACTCTAGGTTGACCCTATGTTAGATAAAACATGATCAAGTGCAGGGTGACCTTCCATTCCCCTGTGACAGATAAAACATGATCAAGTGCCCTCTAGGGTGCCCTTCCAGTGGAGAAAACAAAATGCAGCACACTAATGGGTGCCCTTAAATGGAGAAAACATGATAAAGTGCCATCTAGGGTGCCCCTACGGTAGATAAAACATGATAAAGTGCCCTCTGGAGTGCCCTTCCAGTGGAGAAAACATGATAAAGTGCCCTTTCAGGTGCACTTCCAGTGGGAAAAACGAGATGCAGTACACTAATGGGTGCCCTTAAATGGAGAAAACATGATAAAGTGCCATCTAGGGTGCCCTTCCAGTGGAGAAAACATGATAACGTGACCTCTTGGGTGCCCTTCCAGTGGAAAAAACGAGGTGCAGTACACTAATGGGTGCCCTTAAATGGAGAAAACATGATAAAGTGCCATGTAGGATGCCCTTCCAGTGGAGAAAACATGATAAAGTGACCTCTTGGGTGCCCTTCCAGTGGAAAAAACGAGATGCAGTACACTAATGGGTGCCTTTAAATGGAGAAAACATGATCATGTGCCCTCTTGGATGCCCCTATGGTAGAGAAAAGATGATACAATGCCCTCTAGCGTGCCCTTCCTGTGAAGAAAACGTGCTAAAGTGCCCTCTAGGGTACCACTATGGTAGAAAAAACAATTTTTGAAAGATGTTGAACTGTCTGTCAAATGTAAATGAGACAGTTATCTGTCAATATTGATTTAAAGTGTGACTTATTGAATGATGCATACGCCTACAATAGACCAATACATAAATGACTGGAAACATCACTGTGCTTGGTGGTACAGATGTAGGCCTACAATTAATTTAAAAAAAACACCCCTTTGTCTATTTAGGGAACTCATTTGATAAATGAACATTTATGTAATTCTTACACATTTCTTTCAGATAAAGCAAACAAACTCGAAGCTAATTGTGAATCAACCCCTTAACTATCTCACATGCCAGGGTGGAAATACAAATACAGCTGAAAGATGCCTTGCAGTTAATGGTGCGTGTCGTCTTTTAGCCATGGCGGGCGTCGCAGCACGCATGTGCACATGCACACACGCACACACACATACACACACACACACTGTGGGTGGCAGGGAGACCTGTGCCAACACCTCCAGCGCATGCGATCAAAGACACTGCAGCTGGCGCACAGACAGAGCTGCAGCGACTCAACTTCCCATCAAATTGTCTTGCGCAACGTGGACCAGAGTCCGCAAAGTATCTTGTAAGAGCAACGTGGGGGGTCAGCATATATGCAGAACATCTTGGCAACAACACACAATAAAACAATAGAAGACATTGTCTTTATTGAATCTGTCAAAGTCAATCATATCCATGACATTTCTATTTCGGTGCGATGGAAATGCTGCAGAAGAGCTCAATGTGACTATAATTCATTCATCTTTCAACTGTCAAATTCCTAATGGAGGCTGTATTATATGAATGTATATTATTGGTGACTCATGTAGGGATTCATGCAGTCGACAAAAGACATAGAAGAGCCATGAATTAATCATGAGACATGGAGCGAATCGATGAGCCCTCTACAACAATTTTACAGTCATCACACTGCAATCACTATAAATAAGGTGGCTTGCTTGAATCAAGCTCTGGGGTCTAAGAAATTGGATTAAAGTGTTTACTTTTGCCACAAAATTCTTCAGCGGATGGGGGCAGTTTGATATACGTCATGAGGAGCAATGTTAAGGTTTTAGGTTATGTGCTAGTCATAATCTTCCCTGAGTAGTTGGCACCTGAAATATTTTAGTAAGAGCTAATCAAATTACAAATGTGAGTATGATTTCAAACTCAATTAAAGCAAGGAATTGGGACAATTCATTTACTTGATGTGCTGTCAACTGGGATTTGCTGGAAGACTGGTGTTACTGTCAGTCCAAATCACAGCTTCCTCGTACAGAATAAGGGATGAAAAATCTCATCTTTAACTCCGATCTGTTTCAAAGAACAGTGCCGTTGGAGGTGACTAGCTCGTAGTTAAAACATTGTCTCCTCTCTGCCGCTGAGCTTTGGTGCATCCGGGTGCAATCTGACAGGAAACAAATGGCCCGGCTTTGGTCTCTATTTACTATTTACCGTGCCAGCTTTTCTCAGAGGTACCGGAGGAGGGATTTGGTGCTTGTGTGTAATTGTGTTAGAGCCCTCCCACATGCCGTCCCCGGTGCATCTTCTGTCTCCTCTCCTAATCTATGCTGTTTGTCTCCAGATAAGTGATATCCTCCTCAGATTAGGATCTGGTGTCCCTGCCCTGCCCACCTGGAGGGGAGAGGCATCCCCAGTGCATCCCTGTGAGGGGCAAGCTGTATTTTTAGCTTCTTAATCCTTTTATAGCTCAAGCTGAAAACATCACCCGCTGCCATTAATTGCCCGAGGTAATCATGATACATTATGCCAGAGAGGAAAGTACTTGTTTTTTGCAGGAATTTGACAGAGCATACGTTTCTAAGATGGACTTTTCTGGTCCTGAGGAAGCTGTGATTTGTGGAAGAGAGGCGACCATCCATTTTACGGCCAGTTCAGAACAAGGCCATCTCATATCAAATTGGAAGCATGGATTACGATTTTCAGATCGGAAGAACACATTTCAACGTTTTTGAAATGACAACTTCCCCAGATGCATTTTTAATGAACTCAACAAGCCAAACTTTGTTGAATAATGCACGATGTAGTGTAACACACGGTCCCTGTTGAGTCTGCACAGACACGCTGGCGTGAGAACTGAGCTGTTGTAATCTTTGGCTTAGCGGATGTTTCCTTCAGAGTCCATCAGCATCCCTGTGTGTGAGCATGGCTCGATATTTATTTTACTACCCTAAAAACAATCACTCTAAGCATTCCCCAGGCGCGTATCTCAGACGATACAACATGACAAGAAGAAGAATGTTGGATCCTGTTTATTTTGTCAGGACTTTACGGCACTCTGTTACTGTAAGAGTGAACTCCCTGCAGAGATGCACAATGATAGAGAAGAGTTGCATTAAATGGCAGCTCTGATGCCTTTATCTAGTGAGGAAATGACAGCTTTGTTTGTTTTAATCTCTCAAAATTCCCACACATGTTGTTTGCTGACACTTTTCTTGTCTGGTACGAAGACAAGGCCAGACAGCCGCATATCAGATTTCAAACAGTTTAGTCAACCATGTCGTGGTCTGAGGCTTGAGGTCTGTTCTACCAGGCACACTTCATTCATTGGATTATGACGGTCTGGAACAAGTTTGCGTGGAATAGTTATGCCTCCTGAACTGCATTTGTCAACTGTACAAGAAACTCTTGCCAAAGCAATTTGCAGAGCCTTCGACAAAGGCAAAAAGAGGTTCTCAAAAAGGAAGTAAAACGGTGATTATCCACTTACATTGACATATAGCGGCACTACAAACGTCTAAAATGCCTTGCACATGTGATCACTTAAGGAGTTCGCTAAGCTGATCTTATCCAAAGTACTGTACAGTAAATTTGTTTCTATTCAGCGTGAATTGCTCAACATCCTGTTGAGTCCCAAGATATGTGACAGCTGTGATCGACTGCCTTGACTTTTGGAACAAACTCCTAATAGAGCAGCAACGGAAACACCTGCTCAGAGGAGCTGGGAGACAGACGGCTGCATTAGTAAGGTGCAGAAAAATAAAAGTTTGAGCCAGAAAGAGAAGAAAATGGTATTCCCACTGTAGCAAGTTCATAATGAAATCCAGTTTTGTTCAGTGCTTTTTACAAATTGAAATGACACATAGCAGAGGAAAAGACCGTAGAGTCTGGGATAAAATAAGGTCGTCATTAAAAGACCACACACACTCTGAATCCACTTTATATTTTCCCTCATCTCCAATAATAGCAACATATGCTGTGCTTCAATATTCTTTATTGTTCAATACTGCAGTGCATAATCACCACTGTTGTCATTCCATATGTTCTCACTGTCAGCAATCACTCAAGTGCCAAATAAAATGTAATGAAGACAACGAAGGAGCATGACAAATCTTTCAAACCAGTTTCAGAATATAATATCAGCATAATAGTGGAAAAGGAATTCATATATAAAGGAGAAAAAAAAGAAAAAGAAAAGCTTCCTCTCCATCAGATATGACTTTTATAACCAAAATAATCAGATTTCGAATGATTGTGACATTATTATATACATACCCTTTCAATAAATAGGTGTATTTAATATTAAATTAATGTTTCTCACAGGTACATTTCAAATAAAAAGCACATCCATTCAAAAACCAACAATGTCCATCAGCATTTTTCAATAATGACAACAAGAACAACAAAAATAGAAACGCTATAAACACAACAATGTTCATATGACTGCTGTGGATTTGAAGGCACTTCCTTGGCAACACATTGACCCCTCTTCCAATATTTTGGGACCTGAAATGAAATAAGAAAAAAACAAATGTGGTTAGAGTAAAACGTTTTGAGTTCCTGCATGTTTTGAAGCTGCATTTTAGAGAAAGATTATTCTGTCCAGTATTGGCAAAGACACATCTTAACATCTCGGCCCTGTTGTCAGCGTCTAATGAGAGTCATTACTGGCCTGCCATTCCTCGATGTTATGTCTAAGCTCAATCAGAAATGATCAGGATGACTAAATAATGAATCACTTAGTAAGCTTTCAATAGCCCCTCGATTGTGAACAATACAGACAGGATCTTATTATCTGATTCACTTGAGAAACTGAATACCTGAGAATGTGTCAGCCCTCTATAATTTTTCCTATAAGTCCTATACCACGAAAAACTCAAATTAACCCAAATGGCCACTTGTGTAGATGAACTCTCGCGCAGCAATCACTCACCAGCCAGACCTAATTGCATTCACTGAGAGCACATGCTTTTACCCAGGTTGGGTTTAGGACTAGACGGCAGCGAACGCATCAGATCTGCTGTCATCGAAGATCTACTTAACAAAGGGATGACTATGACTATGTACAAAATTGCTGCACTGACGATAGTCTGCGTCCTACCTTCGTCTTGAGAGCGGCTATGTTTAGGTTCAGTGTGTTTAACGTAAGAAGCATGTACACGTGTTTTTAGCAATTGCAGTTGATTCATAAGAAATCCGCCCTGATCTGCTCCTGTTCATGTAGTTCTACTTTTCTTACTTTTCCCTCAAAATCTGTGGACTTATTATGAAATGTTTTGTTTTAAATCCACCTACAGATATGTGTAATGTTTCTAAAAATCGGAAGGAGTGTTGCTTATGAAGCAAAGACGAAAAAAAATAAAATACTTTTCATGTCAGTTGACCAAAAGATGGCATGTCATTGTGAGTGGCACTAAAAGACAACTAATTTTCCAGTTGAGACATAATCACAAAAGCCTGGTACAGTATTGTGGTGCCAGGACACCAAGGCAGTTTTCACCAATGTACATGTACCAATGTGATACTTTTAATATTTATGAGTATAAAGAAACTATCAACTAGTGGTGCAACGGTTCAACAAGCACACGGTTCGGTTTGTACTGCGGTTTTTGGGTCACAGTTCCGGTTCGGTTTGTTTTGCACATTAGGGAGAAGAAAAACATAACCATTCTTAATGTGTTTAATGTGCTCCCAAAAATATAAATAAGTTGATTGATAGTAATGAATTATATATTTCTATATTATATGAACCCAGAGCACATATTTTATACATAAAATAAGGCTACTTGATG
This sequence comes from Sebastes umbrosus, assembly GCF_015220745.1. Classification (NCBI taxonomy): domain Eukaryota; kingdom Metazoa; phylum Chordata; class Actinopteri; order Perciformes; family Sebastidae; genus Sebastes; species Sebastes umbrosus. The sequence continues at coordinate 14,802,478 of NC_051273.1, forward strand.
GTCAAGTAGGCCTATGTTCAGATATTTACCTCTTCTATGTCTCTGGCGCCTCATCAAATAATAAGCAGACCTGCGTTTAATGATGGTGCAACAGTTCGGTTTGTCATTAGTTTTTTTACGGTTCTGTTTTGCATCCCGACTATCAACCATCAAATGCATCTTGTTATCCATGACTATCCATCTTCACATCTGGCCGACCACCATGACAACTGTTTTACGAAGAGCTGTCATATTCCAGTTGGTTCCAGCTTCTCCAATGTGACGATTTTCTGCTTTTCTGTTTTATATTATTATAAACTGAATATCTTTGGGTTTTGTTGGTCAGATTAAAGAAGACACTTGAAGACTTGAACTTGGGCTCTAGGAAATTGTGATTGAAATGTTAAGCTATTTTCCCAAATTTTACAGACTAAAAATAATCAACAGATTAATCCATTATCTAAATACTCATTAGTTGCAGCCCTAAATAGTTACCATGGTTACCTTCAGATACAGTAAGAGAGCTGCGGACCACCACAATGTTGTGATATATACATTATTGGAATCATTTCAGAGGAAATAATGCGTGAAATCTGTTTCTTTCTGCCTCTTACTCTCATACTTGTGATTTGTGTGCAACTTCAGCCAACCGGCACTAACCCCGAGAAAATAAATTAAGATTAAATACATGACATGAAAGTGTTTCAACGTTCCCAACAGCAAGAAATTATATATTCTTAAAGCATACAAATGTTGGACAGATGCACTAGACATGTTTCTGATTATGTGATCATCAGTTTTCTTCAGTTGCACAATCAGAATTCCTCTACATTTCGCTGAGAGAAAATGATTTAAATGTATATATGTCTATCTTAATTAACCATTTTTACTTTTCCACAGAAGATGTTGGCAAGGAATCAGAGTAAAATGAAGCCCACCCAAGAGAAAAACAGTTTACTCACATGCAATATCTACGATTGCATGCAGAGTGGACTCAGTGCTAATCGTGTTAGCAATCTTGCACATCTTTTGTAATCTGAAAAAAAAAAGACAGTGGGAAAAATATGTTAACATCAGACCACCTTGTAATTAAAGGCCCAAAATAGAATTTGCCTCTCTAAAAAGCAGGATTTTTGAAAATTGTACTCAATATTAGGGCTGTCAATTGATGAAAATATTTAATCACATGATAGTCCATAGTTAATCACGAATGGCAAATTAATCACACATTTTTTATCTGTTCAAAATGTACCTTAAAGGGAGATTTGTCAAGTATTTAATACAATCAACATGGAAGTGGGCAAATATGCTTGCTTTTTGCAAATGTATGTGTATATTTATTATTGACAATCAATTACCAACACAAAACAATGACAAATATTGTCCAGAAACCCTCACAGGTACTGCATTTAGCATAAAACAATATGCTCAAATCATAACATGGCAAACTGAAGCCCAACAGGCAACAACAGCTGTCAGTGTGTCAGTGTGCTGACTTGACTATGACTTGTGACTGCATGTGATTATCATAAAGTAGGCATGTCTGTAAAGGGGAGACTCATGGGTACCCATAGAAACCATTTTCATTCACATATCTTGAGGTCAGAGGTCAAAGGACCCTTTTGAAAATGGCCATGCCATTTTTTCCTCGCCATATTTAGCTCAAGTTTGGAGCATTATTTAAACTCCTTTGCGACAAGCTAGTATGACATGGTTGGTACCAATGGATTCCTTAGTTTTCTAGATCTAGATTTTCTAGTTTCATATGATGCCAGTACCTTCAGTCTAGCTTTAAAACTGACATGGAATTTGCGTTAACGCGTTGTTATCGTGTTAACTTTGACAGCCCCACTCAATACATAATAGTGTCATCAAAGTGAGAGAAAAAGACATACGAGGCAGAACTGATATTAGAGCTGTTGCAATATGCATTTCATGTTGCAATGTTCCTTTAACAGAGCAGCTCTGCATGTAAAGTACACAATCGCTCATGTTTTCCAATATCATCATCAGAAACATTAGCATGAGAAATGAACCATACATTCAACAATACTCTGCGTCATCCCGACCCAACAGACAGACAAATGAATCCTGATTGTGTCTGGCTTAGAGTTAAATACTTACCACAATAGGACATTTATTTATTGCTTTAAGTCTGACTTGATGCTTACTTGACTGCATCACATATGCAAAAAGGCAGCAAAAAAAGATGGTCTTCTTTCTCTTATTCACTCTGTCCACAATAAAGACAAGTGTAACTAAACAGATATCCATCTGTGACAAGGGAACATTGTCTGCAATCATTCTCCGCTGTCTGCTTGACGTCATCTGCTTAATTCCCAAACGTAAATATTCCAGAAAGACGGATTGCTCCGTCAGTTTGCAGACTGCGGTTATAGCTCTGGCTGCTTCAACATCAGCGCTTCCCAAATTGAGGTTCGGAAACCTCCACGGGGTCGCGAGCTGATTAACAAGGTTGAAAAAAGGGAAATAAACATATTCTGCTACAGAAATTATGTTTATTTTTTATAATCTTTGCTCTTATATTATGAAATACTGGATAGTTTTTCATCTTTATGATTAGAAAAAATATCCTAAATTAATTTTTGGTTGAACTGCTTGCAAATCACAGAAATATGCAACCTGTTACAAAATCCTGCACAGCATTGCAACCAGGCACGTTCACATTCAGCAAACCCTACATATTTTAGTATAGAACATTAATCTGCAAATCAAAATGCTTTTCAATAATTGAAGGCTACCGTAAAGAGGCAATCTCCAAGATTTTCATTTAAATAAACGTCTGTTGAGTCACTCTCTGTAGCCAAAGGAGGTAACACAATGGTGATTGAGCCTATGGCCCACTGATGAAAGTACTGCAATATTTATATAGTTGCAGTATTATGAACTTCTGTGGTGACATTCCCAGAAAAATGACTGTTGTATACACACAAAAAATTTAATTATGCACACAATTATGAAAACTTGAAGCTCATGTATATAGAAATATAATGTTCTATTCTATTGCTGCTCATGTATCAACAGAAAGACTCAACAGAAAGAATAAACCAGCACTGGAATCTGAAGGATTTCCATTTTAAAGTTTTCATTTTTGTCACCACAGACACCCAGTTCATAATACTGCAAATATATAAATGTTGCAGTACTTTCACCATTGTGTTACCTCATTGGCGACAGATACTGACTTAAAAGACATTTTCTTAAATGAAAATCGTAGAGATTGACGCTTTCTACCCTCTTAAAAACACTTCAATATTCATGACTAAATATGCAACAATCAAAGTTTAAGTTTTGAAAAAAACAAAAACATCCTAAACTCCTTCATCCGGCCTGTTTGATTTGATTGACAGTGACAAACAGCCTATCAACTGTCATCAGATTTTGATTCAAATATTGCAAAATCATAATTGGAGTGGAGAAGTATGTGAGATCAACTTTTTATCAACGAAGCCTCGTCCACTTAAAACCAGTAAGAAGAGCACAAACAAGTAGAAGCAACCCCAGCTCAATTGAAATAATCCAATTTTGGATTGAACAAATCACTCACAGTAAGAAGCTGATTGAAAAAATAAATGTTCTGGGCCTTTAAAGCATAATACTGGATGACAAACAGACGTTGAGCACATCATAGAAAGAGCAACATGAGAGGAGAAATGCATACTTACATGCTGGTCTTGAGCAATCCCTTGTGTTGTGATAAAGTCTATGAAAGTGTGTTCTGCACTCCGACGAGAACTTGACTGGTCCTGCTTAATAGAAAAGGTCTTATCAGGCAAATTATATTTCAATGATCATTTCCTCTTTATCTACTGTATTTTGCTAGTACTGTAAAACTAGTATAATAAAACATTAGAGGGTAACAAAAACAGCATTTTAAAAAGGCATACAGAGTGTTAACAACATCATTAGAAATGGATCTACCCTCAGTATTTCATTGATAACGATGACCATATGATATGGATGATGTGGTTAATGGTTTTAATACATTTTTGGGGTATTCGTGGAAATCCAAGTTCAATTTATCTTAAAGTAGTAGAAGAAAAGGAAATTATCGATATTGTTTTTAAGTGTAAGAATAAAACATCTACAGACTGCAGTGAAATTGATATGACAATAATCAAACGTCATAGATGGTTTTACAGAACCACTAACTCACTTGAAATATGTTCTTCTGAACTGGTAAATCTCCAAGCAAAATGAAAATTTCAAAAGTTATCCCTTTATATAAAGCTAGAAGTAGACACCACTTTACAAATTACAGGCCTGTTTCTTTACTTTCCCAATTCTCTAAGATATTAGAAAAACTCTTTGGACAAAGGTTGGACAATTTAATTGAGAAGCACAATAACGATGCCAACAGTGAAAAACAACAGCAACACTGCTGACAGAGCTAACAGCAACAGCACAGTCGGTCAGAACGACATTATCAGCGGTAACCGCCGTATGAGCGCGGTGCAGAGCGGCAGCCGTGAGCTAGCCAGTGGGGCACGCTCACATGCACTAATAGGCACATATGGCCGGCCCGGCTATGTCAACAATTGAGAAGCTCTGATTACAACACACACAGAGACAGTGACTTCATTCTCTGCTCAGGTAGACATTACTCCTCTATATCTTTACATAGCAAATAGTTGTTTGCTGCTATATTAATGCTCTGGATATCATATAGAGAACCTTTTAAGTTATAGATAGGGGTAGGACCTTATAAGTGTTTACTTCTGCCTTCTACTTTTCGAAAAACTAATAGAAACTTAGAAATTGCTGTTTATGTATGTTTACTGTTAATTTTATTGGTTATTTTTGTTTTGTTTTCTTATTATTTGTTACATGTTCAAAATAAATCTAAATCTAGTGATCAACGTAAAAACAGACAAATCCCAAAGTGAAAGTGAACAGTGCAGTATCACAGACATGGTTAAGGAGTCAGGGTTCAACTGGGCTTAGTGAACAGAGGACCTGAGTCTAAACTTTCAGATTTTCACACCAATAATGAAGTCTACTCGGTCCTGAGACAAATAATCAGCTTAACCTTGCACTGCCTTCAACTTAATTCTGCCGGCTTTAGACCATGTGCTGTTTCTCTGCGCTACTGCCCCACAGCTAAGCCGGGCAACCCTCTTCTGACCCACAGGAGTGCCAGTGTTCATGAAGACTTAAGCATACTGTACTACAGTGTATGTTGGCTTACATTGAACCATTTTCTCAAAAGGGGCAAAACAAAGACTTTCCAGCCAAAGGCAGCATGAGCCACGTAACAACTATGCTCTTAAAGGTGTTTGCCAGATACAACAGTTTTTCACTCTTGAAGTTGTCTTTGATGGTGATTTTCTTACCTGTGAAATGCTGAATGAATTTGCCTTTCATGTTTACATCTCTAGGAAAAATTTCTGGAAAAAGAAAATCACTGTTAGCTTGTCAATCAACACTCATTTTACAACAACTGAGAACTTGCACAGAAAGGTTACACAGAAGTCAAGATAAATATGATTGTCATTGTCAAAGTCCCCCTCCCCCGGCATATATTAATGTAATGCAAGGAATTTCTCAATATCAAGGTCAAAATATACATCAGTTCATGAGGCTGCACCATTATCATCATCCTTGATGATTTGGGGGCATTCAAATGATTTTACAGCAGTCAATGCATCTTAATTTCTAACTACAGGATTCTAAATGAACATGATTCATTGTGAATCATGTTCATCAGAGCAGCAAATGTAGTATTTAGGTGATGAATCTATACCTGTACATTACTCTCTATGGAGATCTGGTGTCCAGATCTGGTGTCCGTGGGGGGATTTCAAGAGGTCTAGATGGGTAAGTACCCCCCTTTCTACTTAATGTCCATGCAGGCAACACATGGAGGTGTCTGATAACACATTGGCCATGCTAACAGGCTAAAGAGATTATTGTATGGGACTCTAATGCTCATCAGAATAAGTCCATGCAAGTAGTTAAAGGGCTAACATTACATTAGCCCCCAGACACAGGAACATGTAATGCTGCAACTGCATGTAACTGCAGTTACAGATTAAGTCCAGACAAAACAAACCATTCAGACTAATCAAAAGGATAAACACAACTATATATATATATATATATATATATATATTACTATTTTAAAAAGACTTATGGACATGTAGGAGCCGACTGCCATCAAGCCAAAACCCAGATGTGAAGAGTGATATGGCAGCGTGGATTACCAACACGTTCTCATCCCACCTCGTCACATACTGACGCTTCGTCAGACCCCTCAGCGTCACTTTTGTGGTCGCAGTAAACACGTGCTTAATGTTGTGAATTAAACAAAAACACTTGCTTAGGTTTAGGCAACAAAACCACTTAGTTAAGTTTAGGAAAAAACAACATGGTTGGTCTTAAAATGACTAAGTTTGTACAGTGGAAATGTGACTGAACACGGGACACAAACAAACAGCTGACTGTGAAGTGAAAGTGAAATGTAACGCATGGGACACGAACAGCGGTCTCCTGGATGAAAGCCTTGTGTTTTTTTGATAAAATCAGCTGTAAAATAAACGCGTTTCCTTATATTATGTCTGTCTGCATCACTCCATCGCTTCTGAGTAAAATACAAAGACACCTAAAAGGTGAACACATCAGTGGGATTACAGATGTTCCTCCTCTCTCCTCATTGTGTTCAAAACATCCATCCTTGCGTGACCATGGATCTTTTGGTAGCGTCACACGCTCCATTCGCTAATATGCTGCATTTAATATCCTCAAAAGATAAATTCCATCCAGTCAGTGGTCTGAGTAAGTCTTTTCCAATTGCATAAGCTGGGGCCGAGACTTTGAGCTTTATACGATGCCTGTGCAACATCTCTGAAACATGATGTAATTGACAGCGATGGAGGAGATAATCTGATATTGCAGATAATCAACACATTGAGTTCCCTCTGCTCTTAACTGCACATACCAATGAGGCACAATCCTAGACTAAATCCTCAGACAACTTTGTCTGTGATCTTACGTAATTGAAGAGGTATGTATCAAAGATTTTCTTAAATGGCTTAATTCCAGTCTGAACAGAATGCTTCATTTAAGCCAATAAAGGCAGATCTGCTCCAAGCACAGAGACCTCAGATACGGCTCGAGAGCCATTTAAGTCAGGAGAAATGAACAAGGATCAATTTGAGTGAGAATAATAGGTCATATTTAAAACCGCAAACCAGTAACCTGGACTGAACTGTTCTTAAGACTCCCTCTTATAATCTCCTTCCATAATTAAAGTCAAAAGGAGTACAGTGACTTTGATACAGCACTGCAAATAACATGAATGTGACTCAACGACAGCCAGTCCCGTCTCTCTGCTCTGCCTGATGTGTCTTGCAGAGATGCTCCCGATTGGAGATGCTTTCTGGGACGTCACAGTGTGTTTGTGTGCGTGCGAGGTGGTCATCATTCATGTTTAAGATCCCACAGTGAATCACGGTGAATGAATCATTCACAAGTTTGACACGACGATGCTCCTCCTACATGGGTTCCTAGTACCTATCCACATTTTCGTCCCATCAGTCAATCACGGTTTGAATGAGGGAGCGACGTGTCCAAGACATGTGGTAATAAAAGGTATAGGAATAGGAAACGCCAAGTGTGATAAACATACATAGACCTTTTTTTTCCTACACAGATGAAGCATACCTTCATTACATGCATTATATAACCTCTTTAAATTGAGTATGACAGAAAGATCTGGACCTATACCCTGTCTTTGAAGCATATTATGAACAGGCAAACCTTACTTTCTTTTTCCATATAACTTGAATTAACATGCATACACCAAGTTCCATTCAGCCAAACTAAATAAGGCTCCTAAATAAGGTGCACAGCACAGACCAGACCAATGACAGCTGTCTCCCACGGTAAAATGGGGATTATGCTTTCATCAGGACCTAAAAATAAATCTTATCAGCTTACCTATGAGTCTACTGTTATCCAGCCTAGGAACATAGAAAGGCTTTTCACGGGAGGAGAACTTCATGTCTTGGGCTGAGGAGAAGAGTCCACTGGTGCAGCGCCTGGACACGGCTTTGTCCCGTTGCTGGCTGTCTCTGATAACCTGTAAGATTAGATCCAACAGGGTCCTTCTTTCTCTCTGCTTGACATCCTTGCTGTCCATACACTGGCCAGAGGTGATGAGCAGAAAGAAGATAGTCAACAGAATGTGCCATTTCCTCTCCACCTGCATGACTTCACTATCTGAAAACACAAGAAGTTTTGTTACACATGGTTTTAATTGAGTCTGTTTAATTTTAACAACAAAAATGATAGCTGTACATTTTGCATCCCCAAAACAGATGTATCAGCATTGCCATTTGAGATCCTTCACATTCCCAAAATGACTTTAAAAATAACCCATGTTAGAGGTAAACATAAATAACCTCTAAAAGTGGAATTAATCACCAGAATGCACTTTACACAGTGGTCACATTTTCCTCTAGTATAACACAAAGGTAAAGGAAATATCTAACTTCAGACTTACTAGTTTAGGAGTTAAAGATGCTTATGTCCTGGAGAGTGGACACACTTGTCTTCAGCAAATTCTTCTGTGTGAGTGTCCGGATAGGAGAGAGAGAGAGAGAGAGAGAGAGTACAGAACAGCAGATTGTTCTCACCACCTCACCGTCTTTCTTCAAATAATGCGTCCCTATTTATACGAGGAGCCACCTTCTTGAAGGTAATACAATCGATTTCGTGTGGGTGGTTAAGCAATGTTGACATCTTTGGGTGCAATTTTCTTCCAGTGGCAAGTCGCTCGCTCACTTTGGCACGCGCCCCTCCTTTACGCACCAAAACATCACCAGTTGGTAGTTTTTACAGGACTATTCAGCTCCAAATAAAAAAAAAAATCACTCTTTCCAGACAGAGTAATGAGTTAACATTTAAAAAAGAGCTCCACGGAAATTTCCATTGAAATAAATAAACGACCAAAGAGCGACGTGGTGCTGCAGCAGCTTGCAGGAAAGTAGTTTTCCAAATGGAGCAACTTGTTGGACGCTGGATGCAGAGAAGAGAAGAGAATCTGCAGGCCTGTTTGTAAGCTTCTAGCTTCTAGCTGACCTGTCAGCGTCTCGGTGTTTTTGCTCACCGATGTCCAAGTCTTGTGACCGCCTAAGCGCTGCAGAGAATGCGCCTCCAGGAGAGCAGCCATCCGGCACTTTACCGCACCTCACTGAATAAAACAAATACAGTAATGATTGTGATAGAGCTTTTTAACATGATCAAATTTGAGTGTGTTTTTGCTCACTGTCAGTAAATAGGAACATTAAAAATGAGAGCAAAAGGGTATAATAATAATAATAATAATAATAATAATAATAATAATAAAAACCTGATAATAACTCAGCAATATTTAACATTACCACCAATTTTCCTACATAACCATCATCCACTTCACACCACTTGTTACTGCACCACACTGACTACCTCTGGCACTGTACTAAAGTTTAAGCTGGAGCTGGATGTACGCTACTGCCAGGACTTTGGCTACTTCAGTGGGGCCATCTCAAGCAGTAAAAAAAAATGCATTTGAAAGTTTGAGTCCCAAAAGTGAGTTGATTGCTGACTACAGACAGTAGCACTAAATGCATGCAGAGCTGTGGATTGTTTTATGAATGTTTTTCGGTTGTTTTATAATGTTATTCTCAGGTATTGTCTTATTTATTGTAGTATTTATCAACTGTACTATTTATAGATGTTAAGGGCTGAGAGAGACTGCCAGGGTAAAATGCATTCCATTGCATTTCACTGTACTTTTAAATGCATATGACAAATAAACTTGAAACTTGAAACTCAGCAGTCTGAACTAAAAGGCCCCCCTTTAAAAGACAATCAAGTTCCTGCTTAAATTAATGCACTCACTAACTAATCAACTAATTAATTAATATATGAAGTCTGCAAATTGGCTCATATTTTCATCTGACATTTATAGTTGGAATTTATTAGACTATAGCTTCCTTTAAATCTGCCGAGATGTAATTTAGCACTGGCAGCTATACACCACTTTTACACTTTGCATGCATCCCATCACATTATACAGAGTAGAAAAACTCATCTTTACTGACACACTTTAAAGTGAATCCAAAGGAAGGACGTCACCTAGTGGTCTCCCACTTGTTGCTCAAAGAAGCTGTTAGCCTAATACTGTATGACCACATGTGCATTAGTGATTTCTATTCATAATGTAAGCAGGGGAAACCCAAAGGTTAAATTATTATTAGGCCTAATAATAATAATAATAATAATAATAATAATTGTTATATTATTATTTCAGTAAATTATATTATTAAGTAGTCACATTACAGAATTGAGAAAAAATAGGTGAGTTACTTCCAAAGAGGGCTTACATGAGATCTAAAGCAAAATGGATCCAAGAAGGAGAAAGAAATTCTTATTTTTGTTGATTAGATAAAATTATATTGGAACATTGATCATCAATGGCAATGAAAGCACTGACCAAAAGTCAATAGCCAATAAAAAATATTCCTTTTATAGTAATGTAGGCATATATTCATCTAATTTCTCACCGATAGCCTACAGCAAAAAAATGTCTTTGACAAAATTAATTCATTCCTCAAATAAATGAGGATTTCAGAAATGACTGCAAGGCAGAGATCCTCTTGATCTCATGATGATCTAGAGACAGCAGTGCAGTGCTTGACTCCTGATCTTTTTATATGTTGGGAACATATCAAAGCATAAGAACTTTTATTTAAAACACTAAAAGAAACTATAGAAAATGTATCACTTTCTCATGTGGAGGCAAGGTGCTATTTCTTATTCCAAAACCAGGTAGCCTAAAGATCCTAAAACATGGCCAAGATTTATGAGAGGTAGACCAAAACATAAAAATGTGTGTATAGTCTTAGACTAGCTTGAATATAGTGATTAGGCCTATATAGATGATAGTTTTATTCCTTTTCTTGATTTTTTATAACATCCTTTTATTTTCAGGGCATTGAAACTCTGTGGTTTGGAGAGAATTTCATGTTTATCAGGCGGTACTTCTTCCCCTCATTTTACAATTAACAGAGATATAAAACAAGGCTGCCCAACTTCACCCTCTCGTCTTAGTTGTAGCAGAGATGCTGTCAATTCTCATAAAAAATTCTGATATTAAGCATTTGAAGGCCTTTGAAGACCAAATAGTCATAAACCAGCTAGAAGACGATACAACTTTGTTTTTGAATGAAAATGTTAAGCAGGTTTCTAAAGGCTATTCACTTTCTAGGGCATGTAATTTACAAATGAACTTGAAAAGATGTAAATTATTAGCTATACATGACTGCTATCTTGTGGCAGCATATGGTATCTCTATTAAAACTATACTGTAAAATACTTTAGGTGTGCATATTACAGAAGGATACTAAAAGATAATTTCTAGTAGCTAAATAATGGTCATAGTCTGCCCTTTTCCTGCTCCTAGGACATGTTTTCGCTCTTATTCATGTCTTTCATCCATGTTTCGTTTTTGTTTTATTTTGTTACTCACCTCTCCTCTCGTTTCAGATCACTTCACTTCCTGTTTGTGTGTTTTCCCGCCAGATTTGATTGTCTGCCCCGACCTGATTAGTTTCACCTGTTCCCCATTAGCCCTGCAGTCACCTGACCTCCTGCTCACCTGTTCTCACGCCCTCAATTAGTCTCTCTGCAAATATCTGCCTCGTTCCTTTGTGCTTTGTTGGTATAGTGGCTTTCAATAAGTCACTGTGGTGCTGCTATGTCGGTGGATGCGCGCCATAGCCATCTGGGTAATGCACAAACCAACAATACGTGTACCTTTGCTGTTTGCCGCTTCATTTATTGCTAATACAAAGTTTTGTGCATCCTGGTAACCTGTTCAATGACACAGATAGGTAGCTGTATGCATGCCATGCAACACGCCTGGATGTATTACCCTTCCTGTATAAATTCAGTCCCATTATAGGTGACTGCTGCCACCCAGTGAACAAAAAATGTATTACACCAAATGAACACAAAGGCAAACAAATGAATAAATGGCTCGGTTTGTCTTCATCTTTTCTTTGGAGTTCTGTTACCTGTTTGCCCGTGACCTTGCCTGCTGATTCCTGCCTGTCGTTCAGCAGGGGAAGGACCCAAACGCAGATAAAGGATGAGTAGGCAGCAGTGAACAATGCAATGATTTATTGGAAGTGGCTTACAGGCTTTGAGTCCAAACAACAGGCAGGAAACTGCAGGCAAGGTCATGGGCAAAACTAGGCAGGTATTTGTAGAGCGGGAGTGAGAACAGGTGAGCAGGAGGTCAGGAGACTGCAGGGATAATGGGGAACAGGAGAAACTAATAAGGGCGAGGCAGACAATAAAAACTGTCCAGGAAAACAGTGAAATGATCTGAAATGATAGGAGAATAACAAAATAAAACAGGAAACACAAAACGTGAAACATGAAATATCAGCTGCGTTGTGTTCAAGGATTATTATTATTATTTTTTTTTTTAAATGTGACATGTGGATGGGAAATTGTTCAAAAATGACCTGTAAATTATTATTAAGTATTGTTATATTGGAAACTATTGTAGTTTCAAACCACAGGATGTTCCCATCTGGAATTGCAGATTCATTCTTTTTAGAAATATATATAATATATATATAATATATATTATATATACAGTATATATATATATAACCTTATATATAACCTATTTATTTATGCATTTCTTTTTTTGTTCCTTTAACTTTTTCTACCCTCTTTTATTTTTGCTATTATATATATTTTTTTTTTATAATTTAAGTTATCTTTCCTATCCAATGTGCCTTGTATGTTAGAAGTATTGAGTTTAGATGACAATGCCTTAATGTTTGTAAATGAATTATCTTCAATAAAGAAAAAAAAAAGGGAGCTACTTCCGGAATGACTGTTACTATGGAGACGGGCCAACAAGCACTAAGTCCACTTGGAGAAAGCAGATCTCATGTTTTGATGAACTGTAGCTCGCGTTAGTTTAGTTTTACACTCTGTAAGTCTTTTGTAAGGTTATTTGATAAGAAACACTGAGAGCAGAGTTTTCTCCCTCTGGAGGCAGAGACATGTCGCAAAGGTACGCTTTATATCTATAATACTTATCGTTCCTAACATTATACTGAAGTCTTGTGACTCAAAGTAACGTGAAAACTGCTACTACTAGTTACTACTAACACTAACGTCACTACACTAAGTTACTACTAACACTAACGTTACAACACTAAGTTACTACTAACACTAACGTTACTACACTAAGTTACTACTGACACTAACGTTACTACACTAAGTTACTACTGACACTAACGTTACTACACTAAGTTACTACTAACACTAACGTTACTACACTAAGTTACTACTAACACTAACGTTACTACACTAAGTTACTACTAACACTAACGTTACTACACTAAGTTACTACTAACACTAACGTTACTACACTAAGTTACTACTAACACTAACGTTACTACACTAAGTTACTACTAACACTAACGTTACTAGCCTAAGTTACTACTAACACTAACGTTACTACACTAAGTTACTACTAACACTAACGTTACTAGCCTAAGTTACTACTGACACTAACGTTACTACACTAAGTTACTACTAACACTAACGTTACTACACTAAGTTACTACTGACACTAACGTTACTACACTAAGTTACTACTAACACTAACGTTACTACACTAAGTTACTACTAACACTAACGTTACTAGCCTAAGTTACTACTAACACTAACGTTACTACACTAAGTTACTACTAACACTAACGTTACTACACTAAGTTACTACTGACACTAACGTTACTACACTAAGTTACTACTAACACTAACGTTACTACACTAAGTTACTACTAACACTAACGTTACTACACTAAGTTACTACTAACACTAACGTTACTAGCCTAAGTTACTACTAACACTAACGTTACTACACTAAGTTACTACTAACACTAACGTTACTAGCCTAAGTTACTACTAACACTAACGTTACTACACTAAGTTACTACTAACACTAACGTTACTAGCCTAAGTTACTACTAACACTAACGTTACTACACTAAGTTACTACTAACACTAACGTTACTACACTAAGTTACTACTAACACTAACGTTACTAGCCTAAGTTACTACTAACACTAACGTTACTAGCCTAAGTTACTACTAACACTAACGTTACTACACTAAGTTACTACTAACACTAACGTTACTACACTAAGTTACTACTAACACTAACGTTACTAGCCTAAGTTACTACTAACACTAACGTTACTACACTAAGTTACTACTAACACTAACGTTACTAGCCTAAGTTACTACTAACACTAACGTTACTACACTAAGTTACTACTAACACTAACGTTACTACACTAAGTTACTACTAACACTAACGTTACTAGCCTAAGTTACTACTACTATTAACGTTACTACAGTTAGGACACTTCACAGTGCAATTTGGAAATGTTATATTACCTTAAACTAAGTTAGGCACCAACAACACGACAGTAAGCAATGCATATTAAGAATCAAATGAACATTACCGGTATTTAAATGTATGTTTTTCCAAATCTCAGTCAGCAGGTTGGCAGAAACAGGAAGTAATATGGCAACAATAATGACACGTGTTACACTGGCTCTCTGGTGTTAGCTAATGATACAATCATGTTTGATTGTGTTTCACTGACTGCTGACCAGGTCACTGAACATTTCTACTAGCCACACACTTGTTTTGTCTGCCACTTCTAAGATCTATGTAGAACGCTTTAGAATTGTAAACACTAGGACTGTGTATTAGCAATAATCTGGCGATACGATACGTATCGTTATGATACAGGGGTTACGATTCAATATATCGCGACATATTAAGCAAGGCAATATATTGTTGTTTTTTGTTATCTAATTTCAGGAAAACGGTCATAGTATGAAAACACACCGCTACATGCATAAAATCTGAGTAAAAAATGTTTTTTAAATTTTTTTATGCAATCAGAATAGTAGGATCTGCATTTGCATTTCTCTTTGCAAATAAAATAAAGTATTGACTGAGTTAATCTTTGCTTTTAAACTATTAATTAGAAATCAATACAGGTTTTTTTTTTTAGAATTGATACAGTATCACAAAACATAATATTCAATACTCCATATTTTTAATATTTTCTTACACCCCTACGTAAACACTGAGTCAGCGGTAACAGACATTAGAAATATGGATCATGTAACCTTATTCACTGACTATTTTTAATTTAGGAATTCCTTTTAAAAAATAATATTTTAATAAAAGGATAACCTATCTGCCATGGTTGCAGGTGACCTGAAATTTTTAATGGTAACATATGACCTTTATGAAACAAATTAATAAATACCACGAAAGACACACAAATGTACAATTTTATCATTCATATCTTCCATCTTGTCTGTAGAGATGCACCGATACTGGATCGGATATCCTGACTCAAATAGCTGGATATCGGTGACAATGAAAATCTATTAAATTCAATTCTATGTTAATATACTATATACATTATAAACTTAAATTTTAATTCCTGTATAAGTTATGACCAATTTGGATTAAAAAGGTTTACACCTGAAATGTAAATCCTGTTAATTTTTAATATTTTTTGCCAAGGTGCACGATTTATCATTTTAATAATAAATAACAATTCAGTGAATTTATGTTATGTTATCTCTGTATTTATTCGTTATATTGTCTTATACAGTTAGGAGAGGATGTTTAAGTCAGGCCTGATGTTGTCTTAGAAATAAAAGAATGATCCCAGTCACTTTCACACAGTGAGGCATACAGCTTATACACTGGTATTGGATCGGTACTTGGTATCGGCCGATACCCAAAGCCCAGGTATCGCTATCGGTATGGAGACTGAAAAAGTCGGATTAGTGCTTCCCTACTTGTCTTTTTCCCCTTGTGTTTGATTACATTTCTATGAGTAAGGTCTGGGCCTGCATCCATTATGATGTATTTCTTCCTGACTATCACTCACCTTTTCCCAGCCTCAGCTCATCACATTGTTTACACTATTCCAGGACATACAACCAACTGTGGGTAGATGCTCAGTTGGAGTTGAGCCATCTGCTGACTGAGGAACTGCCTGATGAGCCCCGTCGCCCAGAAAAGGACAGGGTGGTGTTCTTCCAGCGTCTGGCCATGCTTTATGTGCACTACTTGCAGATCTTCAGACAGCAGGAGAAGGTCTATGACCAGGTGGTCCAGCCCCAGAAGAGAAGAGTTATCCGGGCGATTCTTGATGGTGTGATGGGGAGGGTGTTAGAGCTGAAGAATGAGATGGTGGAGAAAGAATTTTCAGAATACCACTACATGGATGATATCCTTCACGATTTGAAGCTTACACCTGTGAGTATCATTTTAAAGAGCAAGTATGATGAAATTATATTGACTTATTCACAGCAGGCATTGGATATATCTGGGATGACCGTTCAAAAAATGATCAGAAAACTCAACAGCCGTTTTCTTTGTTGTCACTCTAGGCAGACCTTGAGATCCCTATCCCTCGCTATTTCATCAGCGATCGCAGCAAAGAAGTCCAACAACGAAAGACGATGCTGGCAGATATTCTTAAATTGGTGGAGGATACTGAAAGCCCAGAAGTGAGTTGGAAAGTAGCCACATCTTAGTTAAAGCCTGTATGTGTAGGACTTGATATTCTTTACTTCATTTGTTCATTTCATTTTGTTACATACAAAACAGGAAAAATAGGATAAAAATTGAACACATATGGGCTTTAACCGGGAAACAAAATTGTTGTTTTAATTCACTAATTGTTATATTTTGTCCCTTCAGCCTTTAATGACCAAGGACATGAGTCAAGAGGAGGCCATTAAGATCATCCAAGTGTCAGAGAGGGCCCGCCAAGGACGACTGAGGGCCAAGTTGAATGAAGAGAGCAGAAATATGACCAGGATGTACAGGACCAAAGAGCCTGCACCAGATGTCATTGAGTTGGCCTCAGTCTGCATTCAGAAGGTCCTCTGTTATCAACATAATCCTCTAACATGCCTCGTTCCCTGCCTGTCTTTGGCTTGTGTCGTCTGTAATGTTGAAATATTTGGTTGAATGTGATTTGCAGGTGTGGAGGGGCCACGTACAGAGGAAGCTGGCAAAGATTGCTCGGGATGAAGAAATGATTTTTCTGGGAATGGTGAGTGAAATTGGCCATCAATTTTGTTAATTGCCTTAAACTGTAAAAAATAGATCCACAACTTTTTACATAGCCACCAGTACTTCTAATGAATCCAGTCTAAAAGCTGAATGATATTTATACTTTAAGACCTTATATCATCCGTTGTCTTGATTGAGATTTAGTTAAACCTGCCATTTTTCCAATGTTTTTCTGTTAAAAGGAGCAACTACTGTATATCATGAAAGCTGTATTGCAAGATTTCCTTGTTCCACTTAGGGCTACAACTAACAATTATTTTCATTGTTGATTAATCTGTCAATTATTTTCTCGATTAATTGTTTAGTTGTTTGGTCTATAAAATGTCAGAAAATGGTGAAAAATGTCGAACAGTGTTTCCCAAAGTCCAAGATGACATCCTCAAATGTCTTGTTTTGTCCACCACTCAAATATATTCAGCTTACTGTCATAGAGGAGTAAAGAAACCAGAAAATATTCACATTTAAGAAGCTGCAATCAGAGAATATTGAAGAAATTTTGACTTTTTTTTTTTCTTAAAAAATTACTCAAACCGATTATCAAAATAGTTGAAAGTATGAATTAATATATCACTTTGTTCAAGTGATTTTTTTCCCTTAAACTTTTGACTTTCCTTGATTATAATTTCCTTTTCAGAGCTTGTAACAAATGCAGGTTTTTAATAGACAAAGTATGTTTGGTTACTTTCATGTTACAGGCCATGGATCCAAAATACCAGGTGACAGTCCCTGCAGAAATCACTGCCCAGGCCGGTGAAGCTTGTACACGGATTAAACAGGAGGAGCACGACGAAGACTATCAAAAGTGTGCAGTGGCCCTCACAAACCAACTACGAGACGTAGAGTGTCACGACATGAGCAAGACCATGAAAGAACAGATCCGACAGTGGTTCATTGAATGCCGGTAAGGTGGCACAGAGGGGCTTGTTTTGACTTTTGTTATTTCAGCGGAGCATTTCTATATTAAATTAATCAAATAACTATGTTCTCACTTTTTTCCTCTTCTGTTTTAAATAGTGATGCTAAAGGATCATTTCCAGATTACCCGGACGCAGAGGACGGAGGCTCAGCCCTCATTTTTGCTGAAAAGACCCCTCAGCAGGTAAAATACACCCAGAATCAAAAGTATGATTTATTGCATATTTTTTACAGTAGCTTGGAGAAGGAGAATTATGTTTGGTGTGCACATATTTCTTTTCAGTTATTGGAAGACATTGCTGCAAAGGAAGAGGAGGAATCCAAAAACAAACCAAAAGGGAAGGAGGAGAAGAAGGAAAAGGAGAAGAAGGAAAAGGGGAAAAAGGACAAGGGGAAGGTTGCTGTGGAAGTAAGGGCTAACAAGCTGTGTTAAATTGATTTGTATTGATTGTTATAATATTCAGTAAATTCTGATGATAAGTGGGATTTCACTCTTACAAACCAATCCTTGTCAGCTGCACATTCAGTGAACTTTATTCTGAACCACAGGAAGAGGAGGCTGGGTTGAAGATGCTACCTTCGGCTTTTCTGTCAGACTTGGAAGTGGTAAACAAAACCTTTGTAGGTATGTTTGAATTTAAAAAAGATAATAAATTAGATATTGTTATTATTAAAGTGTAGCCCCTTAAATGAATACAAGTCAACACTTGTGTAACATCTTGACCACATTCAGTTCAAAAACATGGATTGGATGTTGTTTAGATGGGAACCTACGAAATGGGAATGTGTATACAACATACCATAAACGATTTCCTGTGTTTGGGCCAATCACCACCTCTCAGTGTACATTATCTGGGGCGACTGTGGCTCAGGAGGTACAGCGTCCTTTAATCACAAGGTTGGCGGTTTGATCCCGGCTCCTCCTGTCTGCATGTCGAAGTGTCCTTGAGCAAGACACTGAACCTCAAGTTGCTCCCGTTGCAGCTCCGCCACCATCGGTGTATAAATGTGTGTCTGCATGTGTGAATGAGAGGAAATTGTTAAGCGCTTTGTCCGATAAGGTAGAAAGGCAAAATATAAATGCAGTCCATAGTAATGTACTACTGTAGTTACTCATTCACATGAAGCTTGAACTGAATGTTTGTCATCCTCAGATTTTTGGCAAACCCGCAACGAGTCCAGAAACTTCAACCAGAGGCACGAGGTGGAGCTGATCAAGGAAGAAAAGAGGAAAGTCGTTGAGGCAGAGATTCGAGTACAGGTGATGCTGACTACAAAAAAAACATTTTAAATTCTTAACAACACACGTTAGGAATTTAACAACCAGTGTCTCAGTCACTGGTGTTTAAAACGGGCAACATCCTTACTTGTAGTTGGTCTGTTCTGCTTTTATCAGGTGGATGAGCAGATGAGACAAGAGCTGGCTGAATGGAAGATAGCTGTGGATAAAGACAAGGGCGGTAAAACCAAAGGAAATGCCAAGGTAATAAGTGAGAGAAGAACCCACACTTTGTGTATGTCTGGGAAGTTTTCATCACAGTTGATTACCTTGAGCTGTGTCCTGATGATATTTATGTTTCTCCACAGAAAAAGAAAGGATCTAAGAGTGGGAAGAAGAAAAAGAAGGAGAAAGATTTGACATCTGATAGGTGAAGTCACACTTATGGATGCATTTATGAATTTTCATTACAGAATTGAGTTGTATGAAGTCGATAAATAAGTCGATGCAATTGCTGGAGAAAACGATCAAATCATTTATTCCATCTGCTAGGACTCTTGAGTCTCTGTGTCAGGAGCTGGTGGAACAGGGCTTGTTAAAACAGGCAGATAATGTTAAGCTGCAGGATTACATGGGTAAGTCTTTGTATATTGTTTGTGTAAACTGGTGTGCCATCTTTCAGAACTCTCTTTGTGTTCTTATGATCATAACTGTATAGCTTTTAATCTGATCGTAATCAATGTGTAGACAGAGAACAGAACTCTCAGTCAAAGATGATGTGCTGCCCTCTTCTGGTTTGTGATTGCCAAAACAATATGATCACAATGAACAATTTCTAATCAGCACATTAGTTTTTGTGGTAAGGAAATATATTGCAGTTTTCCAAAAGATTCACAATGCAGATTAATAACTTATACTTGTTCCCTCTTGTTCCCAGGTGACTTTAGCTACCTTGGGACCACACTGAGGCAAAATGACATTGAGCCCATGCCGTCATTGTCAGACGTGCGACAGGTCTTATCTTTATATGCAATTTTACCATTAGGTATGAAAGTTATTCAGTTCATATTTTAAATATATATTACTGAAAGTATTATTTTTGCTGTGAATATAAGATGAGTTTTTGTTGCAGGCTCTCAGGTGGTGCACGAGAAGTTTCCTCTGATAAAGGCCATCCTGCTGGCAGGACCGGTAGGTGTAGGCAAGAAGATGTTGGTCCACGCAATCTGCCAGGAGACGGGCGCCAGCCTGTTTGATCTGTCTCCTCTGAACACGGCAGGAAAGTACCCAGGAAAGAGTGGCCTCGCCATGATGCTCCACATGGTGTTAAAGGTAACACACTGCTATTTAAAGAGGACATATTATGCTCATTTTCAGGTGCATACTTGTATTTTGGGTTTCTACTACAGTAGGTCATGTTTACAAGCTTTAATGTTTAAAAAAAAAAAACACTATTATTCTCATATGCTGTTAAACCAAATGAGTAATTTGTTTAGCCATATACTCGGTTTTGACTGAAGTCCTAATCCTCACCTACAAAATTGAAGTATAACCCAACCTATATATGTAAACTCATTAATGATCTTATGACTACTAAACTACAGCTTTTCCTGATCATCTTTGCATAGGTTGCAAGACTGCTGCAACCTTCGGTGATATGGATTGAAGATGCAGAAAAAATGTTCTACAAGAAAGTTCCCAAGGAAGAAAAAGAGGTATTTCTGGGCGGGATCAAAGCTGAACAGTAGGGCTGGGCAATATGATGATATATATTGTCAAAAAGATATATAAATGTCTATCGTATATATTTTTCTATATTGTTTCTGTCACGATATAAGCTTGGCCTATATTTATTTATTTTTTCTCCATAATTTCACTTAAAACTGTTATGTTCATTTTGCACTCAAGTTCTTAAAATGAGAAAATACTCAGTACTTTTCATTGTCAAGTATTCAATTCCCACAGGAGTATACAAAAATAGGCCTTACCATGTGGTTATTTTATATAGACTATTTATTTACTGAATTACCAGAAAACCTACTATATTGTGATATATATTATCGAGATATGAAATGACCTATATTCGTTTAGAAGATTTTTGCCATATCACCCAGCCCTACTGAACCACATCATCATGTTGTTTTAAATGTTTTAGTTATCGATTTAAATGGTAATTGAAACCATTTTTGTGCACAGTTGGATCCCAAACGCTTGAAGAAAGACTTGTCCAAGTCTCTCAAGTTGATCAGAGGGGAGGATCGTGTTCTGATAGTAGGAACAACTAAAAACCCACTGACTGCTGATATCAAGTCACTGTGTAAAATGTACAGCAAAATCATCCTCATCCCAAGACCTGACTATGGCTCAAGACACTGTAAGAACAGACACATTAAAGAACAATGTTAGTTTAGGTTGTTGGTATGAAAACTGACCTTTGACTCTGTTTGCCTTCAGTCCTGTGGAAGCAGCTGATCAGAAAGCAGGGTGGCGACGTAACCAGGGCGCTGGACCTCAGCTCTCTTGCGAAAATTTCCGATGGCTACACGCCAGGTCACATAGTCCAGGTGATCCAGAGCATCCTCACCAAGCGTCGCATCATACAGCAGGCGAACAAGCCGCTGACCGCTGCCGAGTTTGTTGCTCCATTAGCCAAGATTGACCCTGTGTTTCAGGAAGAAGAAGAGGCCCTTAAAGTACAGTGGATATGTCATATTTTGTTTTCATTTCATGTTCATGATTTTAACTTCTTTGTTGGATATTCATTTTGTGTTTTTCTTTCTTGTGTGTCATCAGAACTGGTATGCCAAGACCCCCCTGGGAAAGAAGAGGATTAAAGCTGCCGCAGGAAAGGAGGAAGAGGAGATGGCAGGTAAAGGCAAAGCTGCAAAGAAGAAGAAAGGGAAGAAATAAGTTTGTTATCATGTATGATATTTATTGAAGCTTGTATGTGAACTGCCTTCTGATGGCTGTCCCATTTACTCCCTACAAAATAAATAAATACAATTAAAAGCAGTCATTTTGTTTTTGGTTGTTTGATTTGACTGATTTTTTTACTTTTACCTCACAATACCTACTTCTACATGTGATTATGTCTGGAGTTGATCCTTGTTGAAATATTTACCTCAATAACATCAACCAATCAAATTTTATTTATATAGCACATTTCATACTACAGGCAAAGATCATACATGACGAAAGCATATCAATAAAAACATATAAGATAAGAAGGTATTACAGTAAAAGGGAAATAGGATAAGATGGTATTATTATTATAAAAAATGGAATAATAATAACAATAATACTGATTCTAAAATAAAAGTTTTACCTGTTAACCATGCACTAAACACAACTAAAAGCTTGCAAAAAAAAGCTTGCAAAAAAAAGATATGTTTGGAGTCTGCATTTAAAAGAAAACACTGTTGTAGCAGATCTTAGTTCATGTGGCAGAGAATTTCAGAGAGTAGAACCATAATGACTGAATATAACCCATCACAGGCGCAGCCAAATAAACTACACGCTCTATATGAATATGACCTGAAATAAATTCAGTGGCCTGGCTCAGGTGGACAGACTCCTATATCAGACCCAAGGCCACGCTAGAATTAGACATACCAAGACTGTCCGTTTGACTTTCTTCAGTCAAGGGCATCTAATGTCATTCTACTGTATGGCTACGGCTGCCTGCTGATATAGCACATGGTTATGGATACTACATTTGGGATGAGGCAGACAGATATAACAACTAACACTATAGTGTTACACACAACTTCTAGGTCATCCAGTCTGAGCTCATGATCAGATGACTACCACAGACACGTTTGTGATTAAATATGTGTTGAACATTTCAATATACCTCTACTATGACTGTCAGGTGTAGAGAGTCTGGACCAGAGGAAATGTGACACATAGGAGGGAGGGGTGGTTCAAACTGGGGTCCAGAGGCTTAGGTGGAGTGTTCAGCTGTTTTGTCGAGTTCTAAATTCACTCAACACATCCTCACATTGCCTTGGTTCCTTTAACTTTACTCTATTTTTAGCCTATGTGCACCATCAGTATAGGATGCTGCACTGGAGAAGGCCTACATTTCACGATGCAAGTTGATCCGTCAGCCATCTTCACTGATTTGGGGCCTTTTCTTAGATCTGTTTGAGGTCAATCTTCAAGGGATATGAAATGCTCCAATTTGTAATCCAATACATGTTCTGTTGCGGATACATAAGCAAAAAGGTCTTACTTAAATTGACTCTTTATCCTTTCCCAACTAAATGTCCAAAAAAGCTCTTAAAAGCTTTGTAAAACGAGACTGGTTTGCTTCTCCGGGGCATCGTTCCCCTCTTAGTGACGACAAGTTGTTTTTTTGTGCCCCAAGAGATTATCCTGTCGAGTTTCACTGGACTTAGGCGTGCTCAGTGGCACATGGAGCTGTCCGTCAAACTGAGGCGAACACAATGCTGCTCGCTTTGTTCTGTCTGGCCGTCTGGTTGAGGGAACCCCACGAACTGAAACCTTGTTGTTTTAATGAAACTCAGCCCAACATATGCTGGAGTCGAAGGAGCTATAGAGGAATTAATATCTACATTGTGTAACTTTGAATGTTTTCTGTGTATTTTTAGTATCGAGAGCTCTGCAATCACGGTTTGCAAACCACCTTATCACTTACTCACTTACTCTGATGTCAGTAAATGACCTCACATGGGAAAGCCAATCAGGTGTAATTTAAGAGAGGATATGTGTGTCTTCACATTAGTTTAATCTTTTGTGACCTTACAACTGCAGCAGTGGTGGAAACTCCCTGTGGAGATCCATGCACTTTGACTTGAGGTTTAGGACACTGACAGATATGGGTGAGTATTGTGACGAGCATGTTATTAATCTACATCAGCCTCATAATGCACAGAATACTCATTTTGGTGGAAGAGATCTTAGATCTCAGTTTGAGCATCCTCTGTGTAGAACAACACATTCATGTGCAGCCATTATGTAGACCATCCTCGTGCGTTCAAGTCATTCCTACTAAGCTCGTCTCTCACGCATTCATGCACACCAGAAAACCATCAAACCCACTAAGCCTATTGTATACATTTTGATTGTTGCTGATCGTTCCATTGATGCTGGACAAGAGCTGCCTCACACCATTAAAGCCAAAGCTATCTTTGCTCTGTCATACTGACAGAAGGCTATTTTGGAGGTTAGTATGTGGGGAGAGATATGTCAGCTGTTCAGCACTATGCTCCATCAAAGCCAGAAAAAAAGAGAAAGCGCTATAGGCTGTGTGCTTTGGGGACAGGGATGCAGCTTGCAAACCCGGGCATGCTTTCCTTTGGCTAAACGTTTGTTGTTAATCTTAAAGGCTTTGTGTGAAACAAGACAAGACTCGGGCCGATCGGTTGCCATGGTGGATGTTTTTTAGCCTCTTTTTTCAGGTGAAGTTTTTTTTTTTTTGGTGCGACGGGAGGACATGCAAGGATTTATTCTTTCTAGAAAGCTGCTGTCTAAGTTGGAGGTGGGTGCATCGCTGCAGGTGATCTGATACTCTGGTAGTTTTTCTTGACATCATTTCTTTGTTTGCATACTTTGATAGAACCAAAGGAAAATCACCACTGAATGAAGTCAATGGAAAAATAGCTAACTTATATTACAACACAGTTGTATTAAGGTCAAAGTCTTTCACTCTCAGCTGTTTTAAGTTTGCTCAACTCATTTCAAAGATGTTTTTTTTTATTATTTCCATAGTATTTATTCATCTTACATCTTGGAAAAGATCCCAATGGATATCATAATTGATTAGGTCTCTAGAGGTAATCTACATAAAGGTTGGAAGACTCAGTGTCGTTGTGTGACGCATTATGAAATGTATTTAGCTGGTAGGTAATTAGAAAGAATGGCCCTCCTCTATTTAGAAAACCTCATAATGATAGTGGGAGGAGCCAGTCTCTGAAAAGTGTGTCATGATCTCACATATCATATCAATCAGTTTAGTGATTGGTGGATCTCATTTGTTTGTTTTTTAAAGCTTCTCCTTCTCCTCGGTTCAGTGCACACAGCCTGATCACAGCAGAGTCTATATTGGTGGTGCTGAGCTCAGCCGAGTGAGGTGACAGAGATTACTCTGCTCCTCTTTACTGAGGAGGACTGGCATGCCATCGCCCGGGTCAACCATATCAGAGTGATGATGCCATGTGTGTCCATTTTGATAGGCCGATGTTGCCATTTTGGAAGTGATGGTTTATATCATATTCCATTTCACTAAGAAATTTGTTTGGAATGTGAAATGAAGCTTTGTCCGAAACAAACAGGACATATATTGCAACAGGTTATCTACGAAGAGTACCTGAAAGAAGCTGAATGGCTGTTAATGTGAATGAGAGTGAAAGAGATGGTTAAAGCTAGGGGTGGGCGGATCGATATGAAAATATCAACACTACTGATACCCATGTCTCGTTTTGAAGATGGGTTCTAGCGTCATCAGTTTCTCTCTTCTATACCCATTTGTATTTCATCAAAGAGTAGAACTGTCTGTACAAACAATGTTCTGTTGTACCGTTTACTTCTCACTGCTATTGTAAACGCGTTGCGCACGCGCAGTGGCGTGCACCCTGACTAGTTACTCCGACAGACACATGATGGCTAAAGAAAGAGGAGCAAGTTTGGAGCTATTTCACAGCTGTGAATGTTGGTTGAGGGTAGTTTGTGTTTTTTTATAGGTATTTGCACTAAAAAAGTTGGTAACACTTCATTTTACAGGTCTGCAAATGTCATGGTAATTAGGTGATAATTAGCAAGTAACCTATTTGAAATTTCTTGGAATTACTGCCAAATTACCCCAATATTTACTTCAAAATGTATTGAAAATTACTATATTATAATTATTATTTAATAATGATATGCTAAAATAGCATATAATCGTAGGCTTGAGAAGCAGCTGTGCCCTGCTCTTCATCAGAGGTGGAAAACCAAAACTAATAGAAGACACTTCTGATCAGGCACAAATCTCACCATTGTGTGACTTATTGTCTACACAAATGTAACCTGGTAGCTAATGTAATGATTCAGGGAGTTTTTTTTTCAAGAAATTTCAAAAAGGTTATTTGATAATTATTATCTATTTATCAGCAGACATGGAAATAAAGCATATCAATTAACTTTGTCTTCTTTTCCTGGAAATGTATTAAATAAATTACCAGCTATTGGGAAATAGCGGAATATAATTATTAAATAATGTTAATAATAAAGTAATTTTCTATATATTTTGAGGTAAATATTGGGGTAATTTGGCAGTAATTCCAAAGAAATTTCAAATAGGCTACTTGCTTATTATCACCTAATTACCATGAAATTTGCGAATTGTAAAATGAAGTGTTACCTACAAGTTTTAAAACATTCATTATTCTCAACAAATCAATGTAGTAATACATACATTTTTTTTTCATGTGTGCACATTCAATTAACAATGAAAAAAAACATATTTTTGTTATGCTTTTAAAAAGTGTCCTTTTTTAACATGCATGTGATGTGATAAGTAATTAACAGTGGAAAGCAACATGAAAGTACATAAACCACTTTTAATTATAAAAAATATTGTATCGTATCAGTATTGATATTGGCGATTCTGGCCCTGTATTACTTGTTATCGGATCAAAACCAAATTTTTTGTGGTATCGCCACCCCTAGTGAAAGCTGGTGCTTTTACGGCTGGACCAATAATCCTTATTAACAACAGAAAAAACGATTAGTAGTTTTCTTCTGAGCCAGACTGTTAATTGATATGTATATTTTCATCATATTATAGTTGTAGCCCTTCTGTGATAACTCTGGTAAAAAGCAAACAAGATTCCCCAAATCACACGGAGAGAAGAGCAGGATGGGAGACAACATACCTGGAGGAATAGTCGCTGCTGCAAGTAAATTCTCTTCTCACACAAAGAGGTAAATTTCAGCGTAGTAGCGAATGAGCATTTGAATCTCTAATGCTGCGTGTGTGTGTGTGTGTGTGTGTGTGTGCCAGAGAACCGTCTGCAGGTGGTGAAGGGTTTGGAGGATGTGGAGGTGTGTGAGTGTGAGAGCTGCTCTTTTGAGGTGACCCTCAACCTGGCCTATATCGAGGGAGTGTGGACCAGAGACGGGATGCAGATTAAGTCCAAGCCCAACTGGCGCATCAGCACGCATGGGAAGAAACACTCCCTCCTACTGAACAGGGTGGCTTTGGGAGACGCAGGCTTGTTCTCTTTTCAGGCCAACGGCATTGAGACCTCAAGCAGACTCAGTGTCACAGGTAAGGTGGTGATATAGAGACTGTGCTATTTCCATAGCCACTGTATTTAATTCTCTGTCCATGTGACCAAGACAATAGACATGGTCAGGTCAAAGCCGACACCTGACCAAGGCCTAAACATTCATATGATGGGATAAAGTAATTAAAACATGACTACACTGCACTCTTACTACATCAGGTAATAGCCTAATGTATACAATTACAAATGTAAATAAGTAATAGGAGTCTATATGTAAGAAAAAGAGAAAGTCAAGTTAAACTTCATTTGTATAGCACATTTAAAAAACAAAAACGCAGTTGGAAGTGTTGAACAGGCACAAAAAACAAATGAATACAAAGCGAACAACTACAAGAACAGACAAAAACAATACGCATAATATGCACATAATAGTAGTTAAAGAATTGCAAAAGGTAAGCTGTTCCAGAGATCAAGGGCGGCCACCGCAAAGGCTTGGTCACCACGGTTTTTGTGTCTAGTTCTGGGGACATCTTGGAGCTTCTGGTCGGTCGACCTCAGTGCTCTAACTGGAGTAGAAAGATGCAATAGTTCTGCTAGAAAAGGTGGCATCAGCCCATTTAAAACCATAAAAACAAGCAATAAAATCTTAAAATCAATCCTTAAATGGACAGGAAGCAAGTGGAGGGAGGCAAAAACTGGTGATATGTGATCCTGTTTTCTTTTTCCAGTCAAAAGACGAGCAGTTGGAATTTGTACTAACTGCAGATGCCAAAGAGACGACTGTTCTACATTCACAAAGATTTAGTCTAAAAGCATTGGTAACTCTCTCGAGATCTTTGGGAGACAGATTGGTCTTTACCTTGGCTAAAAGTTTTAACTGGAAAAAAACTAGTTTTGACAACTGAACTAATTTGTTTATCACATTTGTCAAAAATAACACCAAGATTCTTAAAAAAGGGTTGATTGTGAGAAGCTCAAGGTCCAAGAATACCAACATAAACATCCAATAGGTCAGGTCGCATTTATAAAGTTCTGTTTGGTTGCTTTATCAGCATTAACAGTCAGAGTTTGTTTACCTTCTGCCAGCTAGGGACATCCACATAGTGAAAGAGCTGGAGGATGTCGACACAGTTGAGCGTCAACCTGTGAATTTCCTGTGTGAGGTCAACCAGGTGGATTTGGAGGGTCGGTGGTACAGAGATGACTGCAGAATTCGACCTGGGGACAACATCAAGATCAGACACCAGGGTGAGTGACCAACCATGTGGTTTTTACTGAAACATAAGCCAAGAGTATAAATACTCCCCAGCGCTTGCTTCATAGTACACTAAACTTTGCTAAGAAGCTGTGTTTGAGTGATCGTAGTCTTGTTATATACAATACATAAAAATGATAAAACATTTTGCTTTCCGATTGCAGGTAAAACTCACATCCTGCTCTTCAAGTCGGTCAGGCCACAGCATGCTGGAGATATCCGATTCACTGCAGAGCGCGTCTCGTCCTATGCAACTCTCTCGGTGACAGGTGAGCCACCAGACTGTTTATGTCATGATTAAACATGGATTTATGGAGGAAATGATTTGGTCGCTCACAGCCTGTTCCTCCCTTCTTCAGAGCTTCCGGTCCAAATAGCGCGTCCTCTGAAGGTCAAGATAGCCATGTATCGCCACCGGGGTCTGCTGGAGTGCCAGGTGTCGCGGCCTAACGCTCAGGTCAGGTGGTACAAAAACAGGAAGGAGCTCCTGCCCAGTAAGAAGTACCAACTGATCAGCCAGGATGTCTACAGGCAGCTGACCATCGACGACATCTGCTCTTCAGATGAGGACACCTACACCTGTGATGCAGGAGATGACAACACCTCCTGTCAGCTTCTGGTGGAGGGTGAGACGCCTGCTGTCACATTAATCAAATCATTCATGTACCCACACAAAATACTTACCGTATCATGAGTAATACCCATGTTCACGTGTTTCTAATGTGCAAACTATACAATCAAGAGTGTTTGTTGTAATGTTATACGTCAGTACTTGTGTCAGTAGTAATGTGTATTATGGCTGTAAATGCAGAGCAGGCTATACGCATAGTGCGGGGGATGAGCGCAGTGGAGGTGATGGAGCCAGAGCCAGCGCTGTTCCAAGTAGAGACCAGCCTGAAATCAGGGAGGCCTCCCCGTTGGACCCTGAACGGTGAGGTGCTGGAGCCTTGTGCAGCAGTGGACATCGACAGGGAGGGCACCGTCCACAGCCTCTGTCTCACCTCTACAGACAGCTCCATGTCTGGCCCCGTGGTCTTTATGGCTGGCAAGAGTCGCTCCACTGCTCAGCTTACTGTCAAAGGTCAGTTAGCTGATCCTCTACATGATCCTGAAAAGGACGAAGTGGGTCAAGTGAATGAATTTATGATTTTGCAGGGGTGTCTCTTTAAGTGGCTTTCCATCTCCCCCCTTTAGAGCGACCTCTTCAGGTTTCCCGCCACTTGGACGATGAAGAAGTGAAGGAGAACGGCTCTGTGACTCTGAGCTGTGCGTTTGCGCCCTCTCCCCGGGTGGTGAAGTGGTTTAAAGGTCGTACGGCGCTGAAGAGCTCGAACAAATACAGCATGAAGAGGGAAGGGAAACGAGCACAGCTGACCGTTCATGGCATGACAGCGATGGATGCAGGACAGTACCACTGTATGGCTGGGGGCTCACAGAGCACAGCACATGTTAAGGTAGAAGGTAGGTTAAATATCGTTTTGAGGAAAATTGAGGCGTGAGGTAAAGTCACTGTATCGGATATTCAGTATTTTCAGACACTACCTCTTTACGTTAGTTTAATTGATGATTTGGCGTCATTTATTTCCCCCTTTCATTGTAGTGCGAACGCTGAAGTTGGTTAAACACCTCGAGCCAGTGGAAGTTGAGGAGGACAGCATTGCCACATTCTCATGTGAGCTCAACTATGTGGTCGCCAACGTGGAGTGGCTCCTCAACAATGTCCGCATCTATTGCAACGTTATCAACAGGATCCAGCACATGGGCACGATGCACAGCCTCACAATCAAGAAGCTGCGTCCACAGCAGAGCAGGGTCACCTTCAAAGCAGGCCTTCTCTCCGAGATCACCATGTTAAAGGTCAAAGGTCAGCTTTGGGAATAAAGTTGGGAATGAGTTTTTTTTCTGATACTTGCATTTCCATTTGTTCATTTCTGAGAAACATGAACACTCATGTATGATGTATGATCTTGGCTCCAGAGCGCCCAGCAGTGTTCCTGAGGTCTCTGGAGGACGCAGTAGGAGAAGAGCAAGGGGACGTCTCTCTGCAGTGTGAAATCTCCAAAGAGACAGTGACCCCTGTTTGGAAGAAAGATGGTATGATCCTGACTGCTGATGATAAACACGAGTTACTCCAGTTCGGGAAGTCCATGGCACTGATCATCCATTCCTTAAGCAAGGATGACGCCGGACAGTACACCTGTGACCTGGGCACCAGCCAGACCAAGGCCAAAGTTACTGTGCATGGTGAGTAGTTGGAAAAATGATGCGTCCCAACCAACGTCCGTCCGTCCGTACCAACGTCTGTCCGTCCGTACCAACGTCCGTCTGTCTGTACCATTCTCGTGAACGCGATATCTCAGGAACAACTTGAGGGAATTTCTTCAAATTCAGCGTGATCATCCACTTGGACTCAAGGATGACCTGATTAGATTTTGGTGGTCAAAGTCAATGTGACCTTACGTCTGACCCATTATTGTGAAAGCAATATCCCAGGAACACCTGGAGCAAATTGTATTACATCTGGCAGACACATCCACTTGGACTCAAGGATGAACTGATACGAATTTGGTGGTCAAAGGTTACAGTGACCTCACAAAAAAACGTTTTTGGCCATAACTCAAGAATCCATATGTTAATTATGACAATTTCACACAAATGTCTAATTGGATAAAATGATGAAGTGATGACATTTTGGACAGACATAAATGTAAACTGCAACTTGACCTGTTGGTGGAGGCATACAACCACAAGGTTTAATTGTGAACCTCAAATAAAAATGTTCTTAAAACTGACACTAGGGCACTCAGGAATTAGAATATAGAGACAGATGGATGTCATTCCATCACAAAGATGTTAAATGACTTTCTAAGGCGTTACAGTAAATGTTTCTCTCTGTATTGGTACTCTGTAAAGTCATATTTACTGTAATAAGGCTGCTTTGTTATTGTATTTGTCTACAGACTTACACATCACTATTGTTCAACGTATGAAGACAACATCTGTCCTGGAAGGTGAAAGCTGCACTTTTGATTGTCAACTCTCTCATAATCTCGATGATGAGCCTTCCTGGACCATCAATGGCCAGGTGGTGGTCACCAATAGCCGTATCCAGGTTATCAACAACGGCCGCAACTATAAGATGACAATTAGAGATGCTACACTGACCGACGCTGGAGACGTAGTCTTCACAATTAAAGATCTGAGCTGTAGGACCATGCTCTTTATCAAAGGTAAATACCTTGTCTCAGATAAAATGATTAGCAATTTGTTTCTGTGTTTTATTTTGAAATGTGCCATTCGGTAAATGCATTTATACAAATACACCTGAATGTGAGTGAATGCATGTCCCCTCCTTCAGAGAAGCCAGTGCACATCTTCAGGGAGCTGTTGAATGTCAAGGCGGTGCCGGGCGAGGACCCAGAGCTGAGCTGTGAGATCACCAAACCAGAGGTCACCATCCGTTGGCTGAAAAATGGCCGTTTGATCAGGCAGAGCCACAGGTATGAGATGAGTGTGGAGAAGTACCTGGCGCGATTGGTGATCAGGAATGCCACCATCAGAGACTCTGGAGAGTACTGCTGTGAGGCCGACGGCGTTGCCTCGCGTGCCAAGCTGGAGATCAGAGGTAGTTGAGGGCTTTCAAAATAAATGTTAGATGAGGACTATTGACAATACATTTTAGTGTTCTTTACTGTAGTATTGTGCAATGTTTCCCTCAAATGTCCTATTTTGCCATGTCAAACCCCGACAAATGGCAAACCTGACTCAATTTCATGAACTTCATTATTCCTTTCAGAACTCCAGCACACATTTGCGAGGGAGTTAATGGACATGCGAGGAGAGGAAAAGGGTAAAGTTAACTTGGAGTGTGAGACCAGGCGGCCAGCCAAGCGGGTGACCTGGCTGAAGGGCATGGTGGAGCTGAGGTCCGGTAGGAAGTACGTCATCAGGCAGAAGGGTGTGGTGCTGTCCCTGACCGTCACCTGTCTGGAGAAATCGGACACAGATGTTTACACATGTGATGTCGGTACCATGCAGAGCCGGGCGCAGCTGACGGTGCAGGGTGAGAACATAGTGAAGGGACCAAGTCTTGATTTCAAGGGCCTCAATAATTTAATTGAGAGATGCTATATTGTATACTAACAGAATTGCAGTATACTGTATTACTAAACAGATACTGCATGTCAGTGAAATGGTATATCCTTACTGTGGTTATAAATGCTAAGCTTGTCAAAAATAATCCCTATAAATATGTTTCATTATTGAGTGTAATGCTCAGTGAACTACTAATGATATTCTTCTAGTACCGACTGTACATGATGTTTATGGGACTTTTGACCTTTCCATCTTTCCATGTTTCTCTCAGGTCAGAAGGTGTTGATCCTGGATGAATTAGAGGATGCTGAGTGTCTAGAGGGCGACACGGTCACATTCAGGTGTCGAATCTGTCCCAGTGACTACATCGGGGTCAAGTGGTATCTGGACGAGACTTTGCTGTACACCAATGCGCTCAATGAAATCCAGATGGTGGATGGAGGCTACCACACCCTCACATTTAGACAGCTTGCCCGCAAAGACACTGGCACCATCTCGTTTGCAGCGGGGGACAAAAGATCGTACGCCTCGATGTTGGTTAGAGGTGAGGGCTTTAATCTGCCACATAGTTTTATTGTATATTTTCACGTCACATTTCTTAATTTGGCTTCATTTCTTCGTGTTACCAGAGAGACGTCCCACTATCATTAAAGCACTGGAAGACTGTGAGGCTTTTGAAGGAGGTGGTTTGGTTTTGTCTTGTGTGGCCTCCAAGCCATGTCACATCCTGTGGTACAAAGATGGCTGCCTGATGTGGAACTCCTCAAGGTATTTTGCCAGTCGTTCTGGCTGCGAGGCCCGGTTGACGATTCGGGAGGTCTGCAACAACGATGCCGGCGTGTATGAGTGCAGTGCTGGATCTGTTACAACTAGGGCCGTTGTAACTGTCAAAGGTACGAATAGCATTTTATTGACTTCTTATTGCAGGACTGGTATTGCTTACTAATGCCCAACATTAAATGCCAGAGGGATGTGACTGATAATATAGGATTATTTAGGTAAAATGCTTATTGTTGAAAAATTTGTATCCTCCTGTTTTACCTCTTTGCTGTCTTTCTTTAGCCATCCCAGCAGAGTTCACCCAGTCTCTGGAACCTGTGGAGGCCAAAGAGGGGGAGACCGTGACCCTGACCTGTGAATACTCTCTGCCTGGGGTCCACGTCCACTGGAAGAGAGGTTTTGAAAACATCAGGCCTGGAGAAAGGTACCTGATGAAACAGAGGAAGACAATCATTTCCCTGACCATCAAAGCCCTGAAGCCTGAGGACTCAGGAGAATATACCTGTCAGTGCAGAGATCACCGCACTACAGCAAGCCTCAAAGTACATGGTATGTCATTAACTTTTCCTAACATTCATGTGCATTTTATTATACGTAATTTTACCAAAAACTTATAGTTTCATCAAAACACACTTTCACAGGAGTGCATTTGAAATGCATGCAATTCATGCAATAAATCTTTTTGCCAATACTGTGCACAGCTTCACCATTCTTACCTTGCTCATAACTGTATTTTGTTCCCAGTTATTCCCATTACATTCATACAGCAGTTAAAGAACATGCAAGCAGAGGAGGGAAGCAATGTCCTGTTGCGCTGTGAGCTGTCTAAACCTGTAATCTCAGTGGAATGGAGTAAGGGACATGAGCTGCTAAAGAACGGAGTTAAATACCAGATAAGGAAAAGGGAGACCACCCTGGAGCTTCTGATCTGGAAGCCGGTTCCTAAGGACAGTGGGGTCTACAGCTGTGAGTGTGCTGATCAGATGACATCTGCCACTGTCACAATCACTGGTAGGGACATCATTTACTAATGGGCTAATTGGTTTTAGTGATTTTAAATCAATTTTGACAAATAATGTTGATAATTATCAATAATCCATCATCATACCTCAATCTATGGTCACCCATACCTCCTCAGCTCTCCCAGTCACCTTCAAGCAGAAGCTGAGGAACGTGCTGATTGAGGAGGGCAACACTGCGGCTCTGCGCTGTGAGCTGTCGAAGCCTGGTCGTGATGTGGAGTGGAGGAAGAACGGGAATGAACTCATCAGGAGTGGAGAGAAATACCAGATGCGGCAGAGAGACATGCTGATTGAACTGAGGATCTTTGATGTCACACCTGAGGACAGCGACATCTACACCTGCATCTATGGGAACATAGAGACCACTGCAACGCTGACCGTTAATGGTAGGTGTTTGTTATTGACAAACCACACAAACATGTAAAAGCAAAAAAACACAATAATACACTAAAAATTGGCTACTTGCTGTAGCTTGTGAATTCTTTCTCATGACCAAACTTTACCTTTACCTGTCAGCTCTTCCCATCACCTTCAAGCAAAAGCTGAAGAACCTCCAAGTAGGGGAAGGACACGACATCCCACTGTATTGTGAGATCTCTAAAGCGGGTGTCCCAGTGGAGTGGAGTCTTGGAGGAGATCTGCTGGAGAACGGAGAGAAGTACCAGATTAAGCAGAGGGGCTCGGCCCTGGAGTTGATTATCAGAGATGCTGAACCAGAGGATAGCGGGGTCTACACCTGTGTGTGTAGAGAGCAGAGGACAAAGGCCACTGTTAAAGTTATCGGTATGTTTAATGTGTGTAATGAAGCACACTCTTGTGTTTGTTTATTTTTCATTGATCCTTTTTTAGAAGTTTATTGAGCTACTTTTAAGTGCTTCAGACCAACAACATTAGGCCTACTGTCTTTAAGAGGCTGTAACAAGCTCAATTTTAAAGTTAGAGTGAAGATATTGAATATAAAACAAGACAACCTAATGAATCCATTGGTACCAACCACGTCTTGTTAGCTTGTCAGGAAGGAGGATAAATAACGCCCCAAAGTTAGGCTAAATTTTGGCGAGGAAAAAACTGTTGCAAAAATCTCCAAATGTCAAAAGTGTTTGATACCAAATCAAAGCTTGGCTTTTTCTATGGTGTTCCTCAAGGTCTTGGTGTCTTAATGTGGTATTTTGAAGGGATTATTGATCATTTTTATCAGTTCTCAAGTGGTACAAAATGGTTAAATTTAGCACCAAAGCTGTGTAACAAATGGTATCAACCCAAAGAATTGCTGCAACAACTTATGAGACAAAATAGAGCATGGGAATGGCCAGTATATATTTCTATTATAATGTTCTTGGCCTATATACACTCAAACATAATGAGCTATTTCTCAAATTATTCTTCAGGTTACCAGCTTTCAGATGATGTACACTACTTCTATGTGACATCTACTGTTGACCTGCTATCTCCCCCTAAATACCCCCTGTCCCCCCTAATAAAGACAACATGGGTCCATGTGGGTCTCTTAGGGTTAATGATCTTGCCTCTGTTCTGCTTTACATGTATAAACAGTATCTGTGTTTGGTTCAACAGCTGTTCCCGCCACGTTTAAAGTAAGTCTGAAGAGCCAGGAGGCTGAAGAAGGGAACAGTGTGACTTTACGCTGTGAGCTGTCAAAGAAGGGAGTCTCGGTGCAGTGGCAGAGAGACACCCAGGTGCTGTCTGAGGAGATCTATCGAGGGAAGTATGAGATGAAGCTGGAAGGAAAGACAGCTCAGATGACTATTCTCAACGTCCAACCAGAAGATGCAGGGAGGTACAGCTGCATCACAGGAGATCAGAAAACCACAGCTGAAGTCAAAGTGAAATGTAAGTTTGAAGCGTGCAAACACCAATGAGAACACATTTCATACCTGTTGCCCATATTAGCTTTGCAGTACATTTAAAATAATAATTATATGGTTACAACCATGTCATTTTGATGATAATATACTTACATACTGAAGTCGTGCACCTGTGACTTAGTAATACGTAACTACAGATCACATTAGATTTCAGTTGTGTTTGTACATTTCCTATGGTGCAAAATCCCAAATCCCATACCTATGATACCAAAGTGAGGTTTTTTTTGGTGTTAAGGAGAGGATGAACAGGAAAATTGAAGTGCCTGCTCGTTGTATTGCAACAAAATTTTAAAAAAATCTAGGAGTGAGGGGGCCAGCCCATTTCATTAAAAGGATTGCAGGTTGCAAATCAATGCAATCAATGAATACAGGGTTTTCTATTATACTCACCACAGCACTTCCTGTGACATTCAAACGAGAGCTCCAGCACCTGGAGGTGAAGGAGGGAGACAGTGGAGTTTTCACCTGTGAGCTCTCCAAACCTGGAGCTCCAGTGGAGTGGAGGAAAGGCCGGGCGGTCCTGAAGCCTGGAGATAAATATGAGATGAAGCAAGAGGGACCTTACACTAAACTGATCATCAACAACATAGAGGAGAGCGATGCTGGCAAATATATCTGCAAAACTAAAGACAGCCAATCGACCGCTGAGCTCACTGTCCGAGGTAAGAGAAATTCCCCGCATATGTTGAATTCATTATTTTTTTAAGCACAATTCTTCCTTTATTCTTTTAATTTTCCCAACGTATTCAACAGAATCACGTCAGCGCAGACGTCAAAGAGGTCAGCTCTAACGTAGCACAATAAAAAACAAAATAGATCCAGTGGGTATTAGCACTGTGTGAGCTCCATTATGTAGCTTCATGGAGAGGTAATGTCACAGTACTCGGTGTGTACTGAACATTATTTTTCATGAGCTGGGTGAAAAGATACAGTAGATGGGATGTGAAATCACGTCATGGGGATGTTTAGGCAGCAGTTTGCATTAGATACATCCCAAACAGTTCTGTAACTAAACTCTAGCCGTAGTATTAGTTGTTGTGTCTTTCATTTGAGTGATATTTCATGTTTTATATGTAATATCATATCATGTAATCCATTCCACTGTGTTTGAGCTGAATAGTTAGCTAGAAAAAATGATTATGAGCATGACAGATTGTCTTGTGAACATACCTGCCGTGTTGCTTACAATGTAAGCAACACAGTGATGTAAGCCTTACATCACTGTTACAATGTAACTCCCATGTAATATGTATTATGTTCCTTATCATACTAAAGACAAAGAAATATGTTATTGAATTCAGCAGAAATTTGCATGATCTGATGATACCATGGTTGCGCCCGAAATTCCATGCTAACATGTTATTTAGTACGCTGCAAAAAAAAACAGTTATCATTTTGAGGATTTATTCTAATGTCATCATTAATTCTGTAAAAGTGTGGGATATACTTTGTGCTTTTTTTTTCCTTTTAGTTGATTTTCAATGTTATGTAAGATTTTGTTTGTAAAATTTGACTCTGATTGACAGATTTACCGCCAAGTTTTAAGATGCCACTAGTCAGCCAGGAGGTGACGGAGGGTAACAGTGTGGTTCTGCGCTGTGAGCTCAACAAACCTGCCCCATCAGTGGAGTGGAGGAGAGGAGAAGAGCTGCTGAAAAATGGAGACAAATACCAGATGAGAAAGAAGGACCTGCAGGTGGAGATGAAGATTGCGGACCTCAGTCTGGACGACACTGGAGATTATACCTGTATATGTGGAGAGAAGAGCACAAAAGCTAAGATCACTGTGAATGGTGAGTACAACATACATTACAAGACATTGCATTGTTTTGCTTTAGTGCATTTGAGTGCACTCAAAGAGTTCATGAGTACACAGTATAACAAACGGGAAACATGCTAAATACAACTAAATCTATCAGTAAAGAGTAAAACAACACAGAACTAAATGCAAAGCTGCCAAAGTTGACATAAACAAGGTGGAGTTATTGTTGGTTTAAGTAGATTTATGGGTCACAACTTGTGTAGGAGTATACATACACAAATAGTTTGTAAAAGATTTGATTGGTTGAAAGTTGGAATCTATCAGTGCAATAGGGTGAAACAATAAGAGATGTGTTAGCAATTATAGAACAACTTCTAAAAATCCTGGAGACTAACATATATTATATATATGCAGTATACTGTATATATATTATTTTTTTGACACCTTTGCCATTGTACTTGCCAGACCTTCGAAACAGTGTGGCTTTTTTATTGCCCCCTTTTCTTTGATAACGTTTATGTAGATGCAACACATTCTCATCCAAACTCATCACATACTGACACTTTGTCAGACACCTCGGCGTCACTTTTCAGCTGCAGTAAACACATGCTTAATGTTGTGAAATAAACAAAAACAGTTGTTTAGGTTTAGGAAAAAAAACATGGTTGGGCTTAAAACTAGTATCTTTGAAAAGGGAAAGTGAAACTGAACGTTGTGAAAATGGGACACAAACGAACAGCTGATTTTTAAGTGAAAGTGAAACGTAACGCACGGGACACGACAGTGGTCTCCTGGATGAAAGTTCTTTGTTGTTGGGACATGACCTATGGTTGCCTATGGTATAACTTGACTTATCAGTCGGGACTAAAGAGCAGCAAAACAGACATTCCTCAAAATGAAAATGTTTTCAATCATTTTGATATTTCTCCTGCTCCAGAGCGGCCCATCAAATTCCTTCAAGAACTGAAGAACATTCAGGTGCAGGAGGGCAACGGAGTGACGGTCTGCTGTGAGCTCTCCAAACCCGGCACTCCAGTGCAGTGGAAGAAGGGAGACAACGTGTTGACCAACGGAGAGAAATACCAGATAAAGCAGAGCGGCTCCACTCTGGAGCTCCTCATTAGGAAAAGCCAGCCCGAGGACAGTGGCACATATAGCTGTGTTTGTGATGACATAAAAACTACAGCCACCATCATCATCACTGGTGAGAGCCATTACACATTATGTTTGTGATTTGGTAATTTGCACATCTTATACAGTATTTTTGCATTGAATCCTCAGCGATTCCGGTAACTTTCAAGCAAAAGTTGAAGAACCAAGAAGCTGTGGAGGAGGGCAGCGTGACGCTGCGCTGTGAGCTTTCTAAACCAGGAGTCCCGGTGGAGTGGAGGAAAGATGCTCAACTTCTGAATGAGGGAGAAAAATATCAGATGAAGCAAGAAGGCCGGATGGCTGAGATGCTGATCAGAAATTTAGCTTTCACAGATTTGGGGGAATACAGCTGTTTTGTTGGCACTGTTGTAACTTCAGCTGACATCAAAGTAAGAGGTACGTTTCACTACAGCCAGTATAGGGAAACACTGTTCAGCTGGTGATTTTGTTTCTTAACCACAGTTAGACTGTCCCGGTACTTCCTACAAAGTAAACATGGTAGATAAACTAAGAAATCTATTCCAATTTCATATTTTGCTTAATATGTTAATATGTATCTTAATATATGTTTCTCAGCGATTCCTGTAACATTTAAACAAGAGTTGGAGGATTTGGAGGTGAAGGAAGGGGACAGTGGAGTTTTCTGCTGTGAGCTCTCCAAACCTGGAGCTCCAGTGGACTGGAGGAAAGGCAGAGTCATCCTCAAACCTGGATACAAATATGAGATGAAGCAGCAGGGACGTCTCACTAAACTGATCATCAACAACATGGAGGAGAGTGATGCTGGGAAATACACCTGCAAGACTCAGGACAGCCAAACGACTGCTGAGCTCACCGTCAAAGGTGAAGTAGAAATCCCACGCTGAAAACATGATATCTAAGCCTTACTTAGCCTTCCTAAGATATCCTTTCCCATTTCATTGAACTGGAATTGAGGGAACTTACTAAAATAGGATAAAGTACAATGATATAAATCAATTAAAGATGCAATGGGAGACACTACAGTGGAAGAGGGTAACATTTTTACTAATAGATATCACCATGAAACTTCCCCAGTTGAGTAAGAATGTCTCAATCAAATAACTGCTACTAATTAATTGAACATTTACAAAGAAACTAACCAGCCCTGGGTTCTTCTCCTTGCAGCTCCTCCCATCACATTCAAGACAAAGTTAAGGAACCAGCAGGTGGAGGAGGAGAACAGCTTGATGCTGAACTGCGAGCTGTCTAAGCCTGGCCTCGCTGTGGAGTGGAGAAAAGGACAAGAGCTGCTGAAGAATAATTTCAAGTACCAGATTAAAAATCGAAACAGCAGCATGGAGCTGACCATCAAAAACGCACAGCTGGAGGACAGCGGACTTTACAGCTGTGTCTACGGTGACGTCAAGACCACAGCCAATATCACCATCACATGTAAGGGCAGATTGTAAATGCAAAGTTGTTTGTGTTTTTGCATTTTTTTACTTTTCAGAAATTAAGAAAAACTAACAAATCAAAAAAATATATTTTCCTTTAAGAAAAATGGCCCATTTTATCTGTTTTAAAAAGTACAGTGTTTTGACCTTATGACAGTGTAAGTCAGGTTAACATAAAAACAAATAAAAAAACAATACATTAACTTTTTCCACAGCTATCCCCCTCACCTTTAAAATGGGTCTGAAGAACCAGGAGGCCCCCGAAGGAGGCCTCGTGTCCCTTCGCTGTGAGCTGTCCAGGGCCGGGGTGCCCGTGCAGTGGTGGAAGGCGGACGACCAGCTGCATCATGGGGGAAGATATCAGATGACGCTGAAGGGGAAGACAGCCGAGATGCACATCAAAAACGTCCAGCCCGAGGATGTTGGCGAGTACAGCTGCGTCTTGGGAGAGCAGAAGACAACAGCCGAGGTCAACGTGAGAGGTATTTCACAATTATTTTTACACTTAAAAAACTAACATTGTGTTTAGTTGTTGTTGCTGGAATTATTTTTAATGATCCATCTTTTTCCAGTGCAGCTCTGTGTTAAAGGGATAGTTTGGGTGTTATGAAGTGGGGTTGTATGAGGTACTTATCTATAGTCAGTGTATTACCTACAGTACTGTAAATGACGGTTGGCATGCCCCCAGTTTTGAGAAGCAGAGTTACCGCACAGAAGCAAAGCAATGTACTGCTGTGGACGGGGCTGGCAGGAAAACATATTTTAGACACCAAAAAGACAGCCCACCTAAAAATCAGTTCAAGTGTACGCTATATTTAGAAAATTTTAACCGCTTCATAAACTGGCGAAAATTTTCTGTTTCTCTAAACCGTTGGCGTGCCGACCGTCAACTACTGACTATGGATAAGTACCTCATACAACCCCACTTCAAAACACCTGAACTATCCCTGTAACAGTGGGAAAACAAAGCCAAACATAATTACATCAGTATTTATTATTTTAGGTGTAAATTCAACTTTTGTAACATGCCGTCTCCTTGCCCTCTGTTACCAGCGGCAGCATCAGTGTTCTTTGAGAAGGAACTGGAGAACCAAGCGGTGATGGAGGGCAAATCTGTGCTGCTGTCCTGTGAAGTTTCCAGTGCTAATGTCAATGTCACTTGGAAGAAGGACAACACTGTGCTGGAAGAAGGAGGGCGGTATATTTTAATGAAGAAAGGCCCCACACACACCCTGGAGATCAAGAAACTGCATCTGGAGGATTCTGGAGAGTACTGCTGTATCACCAGAGGCAAGAAGACCACTGCCAAGCTGATTGTGAGGGGTAAGTGCATACTACAGTACAATTTGATCACATATTTACTCATATATTTGACTCATTTGCAGTACAAGAAATGCGGCATGAATAAAGCCAACAGGCTGCTCTCATCTAAGTTGCTGTAAATATTTTCCATTCCATCTCTAAAAAAACAGCTGTATATAGCTTCCTCTTCCTCCACAGAGCGCGTGCGGATTGTCGCAGAGCTGCAAGGTATCACGGTGACGGCAGGTGAGGATGCAGTGTTCGAGTGTGAGCTGAGCCATGCAGACGTGAGCGAGGGTGTCTGGTGGCTCGGCTCCAGCCCTCTGCAGAAGAACGAGATGAACCAGATGACGTGGCAGGGTCGCCTGCACCGTCTGGTCCTCACCATGACGACGCCCGAGGAGACGGGCATTGTGGCATTTGTGATCGGGGAGGAGAGGACCTCTGCACGTCTGCTGGTTGTTCCTAAAGCCAAAGGTGGGCAGAAACATAAAGGGTGGAGGATGTAATTTACAAAAAAAAACTCTGAATTCAGTG
Source organism: Sebastes umbrosus (assembly GCF_015220745.1). Taxonomy (NCBI): domain Eukaryota; kingdom Metazoa; phylum Chordata; class Actinopteri; order Perciformes; family Sebastidae; genus Sebastes; species Sebastes umbrosus. Next base: position 14,845,243 of record NC_051273.1, read on the forward strand.
CTGTGTAATTCTAAAGTGTCATTTGATTTCACTGTCTAGTTTTATTTGAGGAGAAGCCTAAAGATGTTGTGATCATGGAAGGAGAGACGGCCACTTTGTCCTGCACGACCTCTGATTTTACCTCCCTGGTTACCTGGAGCCGTAACCACATCCCCCTCCGAAATGGTGATAAATATGAGATATGTAAGGAGGGAAAAGTCAATCTATTGACTATCCGTGATGTGGATCCCCTGGATACTGGCACATACTCCTGTGATACAGGAGACGTGCAGAGCAGTGCCAAACTTACTGTGACAGGTAAAAATGGAAGTAATGTTGCTTTTAGACACATTCTAATGAAAAAGAGGTAGATACTGTAAAATGTACCTTCTTCCCTATGAATGCTGTTATGCCTGAATACTACATTATTACACCAAATGTCTCTTTCTCTATATTTTACCAGAGCTCCCTCCATTCTTCCGAGAAGAATTGCAGAGTGTGGAAGTTGAGGAGGGAGGTTCAGCCTCTCTGTACTGTGAGCTGTCTAAACTTGGAGTGCCGATTCAATGGATGAAGAACAGGCTGCCGCTAAGAGCCAGCAGAAAGTACGAGATCAGGCAGGATGGCTGCCTCCTCCAGCTGCACGTCAAGGATCTCAAACCTGAGGACAGCGGCAGCTACTTGTGTCAAGCAGGAAGTGCAGAGACCACTGCTACTGTGACAGTGAAAGGTTTGTGCATGTGGCAGTGAAAAATTGCTCTGTTTGCTATGTGTGCATTTAACCACACAACAAAATTCAAAATACTGCAAATTTCACTATATCAGAATACAGTCAGTCATAGAAAAGTAATGTATGTCCTGTGATTATGTGAACTTCCTGGAAGTCATCGCATTTTCCAACACAAATATTCCCAAATGTAACTTACTTAGTAAATTTTGTTGTCAGTACTGAATGCAGTCTAGTCCACATACTTGCGTCAAGTACAGTGAACCTCTTGCTTTTAAATGCAAATGCTGCATGTACTATTATGCTAAACTAACATCCTAAACTAGATGTATAATTCTGTCCTTCCCGACCCTTTTTCTCAGAGCTCCCTCTGTTCTTCAACAAAGAATTAAAAAGTTTGGTGGCTGAGGAGGGAGGTACAGCCTCTCTGTGCTGTGAGCTGTCTAAAGCTGGAGTGGCAGTGCAATGGAAGAAGAACAGGCTGCCACTGAGAGCCAGCAGGAAGTATGAGATAAAACAAGACGGCTGCCTCCTGCAGCTCCACATCAGAGACCTCAAACCTGAGGACAGCAGCAGCTACACATGTCAAACAGAAAGTGCAGTGACCACTGCAACTGTGACAGTGAAAGGTTTGTGGATTTGGGGATTTACACGGCAATGAAAAATTCAGTGTTAGCAAGTGATCTATCACATAAGTAGGCTACAAAAACATCAACAATGTAATTTCTACAGCTTAAGGCCTTTACACAACGGGGGCGTGTTTTTTTTCCCCCGTGTGATTAATTTGCACGTCAATTTATTTTTTAGAACTGTTGTTTTTGTCATGAATACTTTCACAAAAAACGAGAATATTACGAGGCGAAAAAAGGATGTATTTTTTTTCAGAACGAGATTGATTTTTCTAAGCTTTTACACCCTGAATAAAGGCATCAACTATTCACGTTGTTTGGAGGGGGTTGAGTTATGCCTATATTTATGAAACAACCAGGAGGCTCCGTAGTCCGAACCAAGACGGCAAATTATATTACTCCTTTTAACCTGATCCAGATTCATTCTTACCTTTCGCAATGAAAGCCCTAGAAATGTAATATTCGCAGGCGAGTATTTTAGATTTTCATGGCATTTCATTTTCATTTGACACGCCCCCTGTGTGTAAAGGCCTTACTTGCTAATGTCTGAAACATTTTTTCTATTACACTATAAACATTTTACTTCATTATTCTCTTACCCTCCGATCTTTCCCAGAGCTCCCAGCATTTTTCAAAGAAGAATTGCAGAACATGAAGGCTGAAGAAGGAGGTTCAGCCTCCCTGTGCTGTGAGCTGTCTAAACCTGGAGTGTCCGTGCAATGGAAGAAGAACAAGCTGCCATTGAGAGCCAGCAGGAAGTACGAGATGGAGCAGGACGGCTGTATCCTTCAGCTCCACATCAAAGAACTCAAACCTGAGGACAGTGGAAGCTACACATGTCAAGCAGGAAGTGCAGAGACCACTGCTACTGTATCTGTGAAAGGTTTGAGCAAACTCAGCTGAAACTCAATATTTCCCAGTGGAGCAAACACCATTCATCTATTGTTTACATCTTATTTAGCCTAAACTTCATAATGGCTTAAATGTTATTTCTGTTATACTGAAACATCCCACTATGTTACTCACGCAACATTTTATATTTCACAGAGCTCCCACTCCTTTTCAAAGAAGAATTGCAGAATGTGAAGTTGGAGGAGGGAGCTTCAGCCTCCCTGTGCTGTGAGCTGTCTAAACCTGACGTATCTGTACAATGGAAGAAGAACAGGCTGCCACTGAGAGCCGGCAGCAAGTACGAGATGAAGCAAGATGGCTGCCTCCTCCAGCTGCACATCAAGGAGCTCAAACCTGAGGACAGCGGCAACTACACATGTCAAGCAGGAAGTGCAGAGACCACTGCTACTGTGTCAGTGAAAGGTTTGTGCATTTGGAGAATTCTGAATTCATTAGAACATTTTAGTCTTAGAACTGCATGCATTATATTATGCAATGCTTTCCTGTTCTTCTCCGGTCTATCTGGTAGTCATTATGTTATCCTACACTATATGGTAAAGCCACCCACTTAGAAAATAGAAAAAACTAATTCTGTCCTGGTGAAGATTCAAGCACTGTTCCCATCACATGTACAATTCTGTTTTATCTTGACGATTTTCCCAGAGTTCCCTCCATTCTTCAAGGAAGACTTAGAGAGTGTGGAGGCTGAGGAGGGAGGTACAGCCTCTCTGTGCTGTGAGCTGTCTAAAGCTGGAGTGGCAGTGCAATGGAAGAAGAACAGGCTGCCACTGAGAGCGAACAGGAAGTATGAGATGAAACAAGATGGCTGCCTCCTCCAGCTGCACATCAAGGATCTCAAACCTGAGGACAGCGGCAGCTACACATGTCAGGCAGAAAATGCAGAGACCACTGCTACTGTGACAGTGGAAGGTTTGTGCATTTGGCTGTGAACAGTTTAGGGTTTGCTCTGCATGCATTTTTACGCAAGGCAAAATTCAATGTACTTTATTGACATTGTTTGTAGTTTCTGGAATATGATAAGTTGTTATTGCAATTCAGCCATCTGCATTCTCAGTTGGTCAATAAACTTTGATGATATCTTCATTACAAAATACCTTACTCCTATTTGTTAGGTCTGAAGCATTCTCTGATTCTTTATGTTTTTTCTAATCCATATCATTTTTGCAGAGCTCGTACCATTCTTCAACAAAGACTTACAAAGTGTGGAGGCTGAGGAGGGAGGTTCAGCCTCTCTGTGCTGTGAGCTGTCTAAAGCTGGAGTGTCAGTACAATGGAAGAAGAACAGGCTGCCACTGAGAGCGAACAGGAAGTATGAGATGAAACAAGATGGCTGCCTCTTCCAGCTGCACATCAAGGATCTCAAACCTGAGGACAGCGGCAGCTACACATGTCAAGCAGAAAGTGCAGAGACCACTGCTACTGTGACAGTGAAAGGTTTGTGCATTTGCAGTGAATAGTTTAGTGTTTGCCCTGCATGCATTTAAGCACACAACAATTTTCAATGTACTTTCTTGGGATTGTCTGAAGTTCCTGGAAGTCTTTCGTTGCTATTATTGCAATTCAGCCATCTACATTTTAAGTTGGTCAAAAAGTCTTGATGATATCTGCATAGCCAAATAAATCTCCTATTTATTAGGTCTCAAGTATTCTCTGATTCCACTTAAGATGTCTAATTATGTTTTTTTCAATCCATACCCATTTCTGCAGAGCTCGTACCATTCTTCAACAAAGAATTACAAAGCATGGAAGTTGAGGAGGGAGGTACAGCCTCTCTGTGCTGTGAGCTGTCTAAGCCTGGAGTGGCAGTGCAATGGAAGAAGAACAGGCTGCCGTTGAGAGCGAACAGGAAGTATGAAATAAAACAAGATGGCTGCCTATTCCACCTCCGTATCAAGGATCTACAACCTGAGGACAGCGGCAGCTACACATGTCAAGCAGAAAGTGCAGAGAGCACTGCTACTGTGACAGTGAAAGGTGTGTATGTTTGGCAATACAAAAATTCAATGCATGCATTCAACCACACACCACAATCTAAAGTACTAATTATCTAAACTTTCTGGTTTGTACTGAGCTGCTATTATTACAATCCTTCCAATCTTCATTGTCAGTTTGCTGACAACTCTTGATACTGTATGTAAAGACAATTTGATCCCCTTCCGTTTAGGTTTCAAGCATTCTCCCATTATACTAAGGTTTTTTCCAATCTTTACCTATTTTCCCAGAGCTCGTACCATTCTTCAAGGAAGACTTACAGAGTGTGGAGGCTGAGGAGGGAGGTACAGCCTCTCTGAGCTGTGAGCTGTCTAAAGCTGGAGTGTCAGTACAATGGAAGAAGAACAGGCTGCCACTGAGAGCGAACAGGAAGTACGAGATGAAACAAGACGGCTGCCTCCTCCAGCTGCACATCAAGGATGTAAAACCTGAGGACAGCGGCAGCTACACATGTCAAGCAGGAAGAACAGAGACCTCTGCTACTGTGACAGTGAAAGGTTGGTGCATTCGGCAATAAAAAATGTCAGTGTTAGCAATGCATGCATTCAACCACAAACCAAAATCTGAAGCACTGATGATTGTCTAATCTTTCTGGTATCTACTGATCTGCTATTATTACAGTCCTAACCTAGGGATGTCACAAGAATCGTTACTTCGGTACCAAGTAGATGCTAAAATTCAGAAAAAGTGATGATACTTGTTTTTCTACAGTACCACAGGAACCGCATGTACCGTCAGGGCTCGAGACTAAAGGTGTCTAAAATCCGAAAGGACGCAGTAAACTCACTATTGACGCGTCCAGGGGACGCACTCCATTTGTTCCCTGATAATGCCACATTGTGAACAACAAATCCATTTTGATATCAGCAGGAGGAAAGCTAGTTCACATTAGCTAACGGTTGCATTGAGTTTCATGATGATGCTTTCAGTAAAATGAGTATTAGGTGAATGTAAATTATAACTTTATCATGTGTTCAAATGTAATCTTGTAAAATTAAGTTTTTGGCGAGAAACTGGAATAAATACAGCTGTTTGAAGGAGATGTTTTCAAAGCAATATAAAATAGATCTTAGAGAGGGAATTATGACCTGTTTAACTTCCTAACACTAGCTCAAAGTATTTATTGTTTTGTTTTTTAACCGGGGCATCAAATTGGGTATTGAGATTCCTGGAATTTCACTGGTATTGGTGTTGACTACTAAATGTATGGTATTGTCAAGTCATCCCAAGTCAAACCCATATACATTGTACATTGGCTGACAAGTATCGATACTGTTTGTATCATCAAAGACAATTTGGTCCCTTTCCATAGGTTTCAGGCTTTCTCCCATTATACTAAGGTTTTTCAAATATTTACCCATTTTCCCAGAGCTCCCACCATTCTTCAACAAAGACTTACAAAGTGTGGAGGCTGAGGAGGGAGGTACAGCCTCTCTGTGCTGTGAGCTGTCTAAAGCTGGAGTGTCAGTACAATGGAAGAAGAACAGGCTGCCACTGAGAGCGAACAAGAAGTATGAGATGAAACAAAATGGCTGCCTCCTCCAGCTGCACATCAAGGATCTCAAACCTGAGGACAGCGGCAGCTACTTGTGTCAAGCAGGAAGTGCAGAGACCACTGCTACTGTGACCGTGAAAGGTGTGTATGTTTGGCAATGTGCATAGCAATGAAAAATTCTGTATTAGCAATGTACTCAAACATTTACACAATACAATTTAAAGTGCTTTCCTATGATTGTCTAAACCTTCTAGTGCATACTCTGTTGCTCATATTGCACTATAGGTTGGCAGAAAAGCCTTGATACTTTACATAAAAAAAAATGCATTGTTCTCCATTTCTGGTGTTAAACATTTTCCCATTACACTGAAGATGTTTGATTTTTCCAATCTTTGCCCATTTTCCCAGAGCTCCCACTATTCTTCAAGGAAGACTTACAAAGTGTGGAGGCTGAGGAGGATGGTATAGCCTCTCTGTGCTGTGAGCTGTCTAAGCCTGGAGTGTCAGTGCAATGGAAGAAGAACAAGGTCCCACTAAGAGCCAGCAGTAAGTATGAGATGAAGCAAGATGGCTGCCTCCTCCAACTCCACATCAAGGAGCTAAAACCTGATGACAGCGAGAGCTACACATGTCAAGCAGGAAGTGCAGAGACCACTGCTACTGTGACAGTGAAAGGTTTGTGCATCTTGATATCTAATTGGCAACGTAACAGGAACAAGATATGTTTACTCATGTTCTTTTTCTGTCCAACCTCTACCATGAATAAATCAACAAAATGTTCTTCATTCTCTTGTCTAGCACTAGAACCGACTCCACCAAAGGTAGAGCCCCCAACGATTCTGCCCCAGGCAAAGGGCTCTGTTTCCAGACCAACTCCTACTCCAGAGAGCCAGAAGCCTGGACTCCCAGAAGCCAAACCTGTTCCTCCAGAGCCCAAAAAGAGAGCTTATAGAAAAGCATCTATTACAAGTTTAGAAAAAGATGTCGAGCCAATGTTTGACCTAAAACAGGACATCCAACCTGCAAGATCTATGGAGAAAGATGTTGATGCTGCACAGAACGTAACACAACAGGAGAGGCATAAGGAGAAAGGTAGTGATGTGTACAAGAAAGTTGAAGAAGCCAAACCTGTACCTCCAGAGCCCAAAAAGAGAGCTCATAGGAAAGCATCTATTACAAGTTTAGAAAAAGATGTGGAGCCAATGTTTGATCTAAAACAGGGCATCAAACCTGCAAGATCTATGGAGAAAGACGTTGATGCTGCACAGAACGTAACACAACTGGAGAGGCATAAGGAGAAAGGCAGTGAGGTGTACAAGAAAGTTGACAAGACAATGAGACTACTGGAGAAGGATGATGGGGTTGACAGGGAGGTGGAAGAGCCAACAAGGCCTTTGGAAACAGAGAAAGACGCGTTCATGGAGAAGAGACAACCAGGAAGGAATTCAGAGAAATTAGTCAAGGTTGAACATGACACAAGTCAGTTAGACGGGGTTTCAGGAGTGTTTGAACAAAAGAAAGAGGAAAAGGAAGTTGAACAGAACTCAAAACAAGCAGGAAAGCCTTCAAAGGAAACAAGTGCATTTGAGAGGAAGGAAAGTCATCCAGGAAAAGTCCTGTGGCAGAACAGTGAGGATGAACAACAGCCTGCGAAACCATTAGAAAGGTTTATTGAGAATGACGAGAAGCCAGTAAAGGAGGGCAGAATAGAGGAAGAGGAACCGTTTAAACCACCAGTAAGATCTAAAGGAAAGGTAACAGGGGGAAAGGAACCACTTAAATATGTTGCAAAGGAAACTGAGGAGCTAATTGTCCAATCAGTGATACCTACTATTAATGATTCCCAAGAAGACCATGTGAAACAACAAGTGTCCACAGAGGCAGAGAGAGAGAAAAAGCCACTGAAACTAGTACTGTCTGTAAATCAGCTGGACAAACAGACAGTAGAACAACCAGCAAAGACTTTAGAAAAAGAGGCTGAATTTGTCCCTCCAAAACCACCTGTGAGGATAAGAAGCAAAGCAAAGGGGGGAATGGAAAGGCAGTCATCAAGGGACACAGAGACGGATCAAGATGATCAACCGATGACAAGAGTAGTGGTGAAAACAACGGATGATCAGCCAATCAAACAGTCAGTAGTGTCTTTGAAAAAAGAGGTCGAAGAGAAACCAAGATTCGAGAGGAAACCATCAATACCAACAGACACAGAGATCGTTGAGAATATTAAGCAACCTGTGAAAGCTGCTGAGAACGACGCAAACACCAAACAGCCGATCAAACAACCAGTAAAACCCATGAGAAAAGAACCTGAACTTGACCAGGAAGTGAAATTGGCGGTCGAGCCAATAAGAAGGGAGGAAGAACAACAAACAACAAAGATGACAGAAGACATTCCTCTCCTCTACATTTCTGAAGATGAAACTTTCTCAGAAGCTTTGACTGAGCTACCAGCCAATCACAACGATGTCCAGCCTCCTGGCTCTTTTGTTGAGGAGTCAACCCAACCCGCTACTCTTCCTCCACTTAATGTACCCCAGAAGGCACAACCGCCAAACGAAGCTACACCGGAGATTGACATCAGCGTTGAGGATGAACCACAAATGCAAGAGGCTGCAGTCAAGATCCAGGCTGCCTTCAAAGGCTACAAAACCCGCAAAGACATGCGACCTGTCTTTAAAGAGGTGTTCAAGAACCAGAGTGCAGATCTCCATGGTACAGTCACTCTAGTGTGTATTGTAGAAGGGAAACCCAGCACAGCGCGCTGGCTGAGAAACGGCCAACAGATCATTAATGACCATCGATGCCGTAGTGAGACTACAGAGAACGGTGTGTGCACGCTGGTGATCAAAAACCTGACCCCCATTGACAGTGGAATCTATACATGTGAGGTGGTGAATAAGTTTGGTATGATCTCCTACAATGGAAACGTAACAGTAGTACAGCCTCAGAAGCCCGCTCTGACAGTCCAGAAGCCTGTACACCCACCGCTTGTAGCCATAACTCCTCTGCAACTCGCCCCGCCAAAGCCTGAGGCCAAAACACAGACTCAGGATCTACCTCATACTCAAACCCAGATACCCACATCTAATACGGATGATGCGAACTACGTAGAAAATGAGAATGTCTCTCTGTGGGAGGCCTACACCCTGACGGAGCAGGACACCCAGATGAGCCTACAAGAGAGGAGAGGATCTTCACTCATTGCCAGCTCCAGTGAGTTACATTTATCCCCCAACTGTCATCATAACAAATATGGATTTACTTGGCCGTATACTTAGAGTATGGGACATATCTTGAATTTCCCTCGAGATCAATAAAGTTACTATCTATCTATCTATCTATCTATCTATGATTTTCTGCTTCCAACAGTGTCGAGTCCCTCAGATTATGACACAGCTCCGGATATGATGGAACCTATTGAGACTGGCCCAGTTATACCAAGGTCAGAGGGCAGAGAGAACATTAGTTTTGTTATCTGACTTTTTTTGCTAATCTTTTATATTGTGCTCATAAAGATACACAAAATATGTATGAATACTGTTGCAGGGAAGTGACAAAAGCAGCAGACCAATTGCCTCCGAAAGATGACAAAGAACAAATGGCTCCTCCACAACCTTCTAAGAAACTACTGACGGTCAAAGGTCAGCAATGTTGATTTCTTTCATTGCTGCTTTTAATTGTTTATCACCTGTCAGGTATATCATAGCTATCTTCCTCTCTATTTTGTAGGGGCTCATGAAAGTAGAATGAGGACACCATCTCCTAAGCACCACCGCGCTCAAACACCTTTAACTGGCACCATCTCTGGATCAGAGTCAGAAGGGGAAGAGGATAGACAAGAGGCATGTTTTCATCTTTTGTTCTGTTTTGGATGTTTGCGATGTATTTATGGATTTTACGGAAACAGTAACATTGCCCATTTGATTGTTTAACCCTGAAATTATGTAACATAAATTTGCTATTCTCACCTCAGATATTTGAAATGTACGTGGCTCGAGCTGATTGCAGTCCAAACAGCGGAACAAAGGAAAGCTTTGTTCTGAAGGAGGGCCAGTTTGTCGAGGTCCTGGACTCTGTTCACCCTGACAGGTGGCTGGTGAGGACCAAACCCACCAAAACCAACCCTGCTCGACAGGGATGGGTGTGTCCAGCCTACCTGGAGAAGAAGAGGAAGGTAGGGTCAACTCCAATACTGCGTTAACATGTTATATTCTGAAAAATGAATCATATACTGTAAGTTTGTGTGACAGGCAGCGTGAGGCCTGTAGTCACATGTTATTCTGAAAATAACAGGACAATTTTGGGAACAAGCAACAGGTAGTGTGCTTTTTTTCTCACCTTTTGCCAGACTTTATTTACACACATTTATGTACTTTAATCTGTATTCTCCATTTCACATACCTCGTCATAAACATATTACCAGGTTGCATAATCACAACATAACTTTCAGTTTCCCAAATAACAAAAATAAATTTCCCAATACCCTAGTGTTTTGTACCTTTTAATTAAAATACAATAAATCGTTTTCCAAACTCCCTTGGTCTGCTGCTTAACATAACTTCAATAACTGCACTACAACTGTAGTTGCAAATAAGATTCCAGATAGACTGGTTGATAGGACACTAATCCACATTTAATGCTAACAAATTAGCAGAATGGGAAATCCCTTATAGTGGAGCGGATAACATTAATTTTTCAATCAAATCCTGCAAATAGTGATACAAGCACCAAATTTGACATGATGATTGCCAGGGGTCACTAAGTAAATATAAACGATTGGCCACTTGAAAGATAGCGTCCATTTTTCAAGATGGCTGCCAAATTGACCTGCTGATAATGATTTATCTCATTGAAATTCATCTACTTGATCGATTTGAGTGATCTTGGTGTCAAATGATATGTTTTCTGGCATGCTGGATCTAATTTTGATAGTTGTAAAAAATGTTAACTGCAATTTGGCGGCCATTTTTCAAGATGACTGTCAAATTTACTCGCAGAGAATGTTTTTCTTAAGGAAATGCATGTACATGGTCAATTTGAATGTGTGATGTAGAGTTATATGTTTTCTGCTATGCTTGATCTAATTTTTTACAGCTTTAACATCCTACAATAAGTTTGTTTCTTACGTTCTGGCCGTCCGCTGAGTCTTTGCTTTGTGGTTTTTGCGGCTTGAGAGTCCACAGTTCCAGTTCTAGCACCTGGTGTTGGATATGGAGCTTTGTCATATTCCTGCTTATCCGGTCTTTCAGGGAAGGAAACTTTGGAATACTGATCCCCTACTCGACCAAGTAGATGAATTTCTATGAGAGAAACCATTATCGGCAGGTCAATCTTGGATTTTGGATTGTCAAGTGGCAAATCGTGCATATTTGCTAAGCGTCCCCTCGGGAATCATCATGCCACATTTGGTGCTTGTATCACTATTTGCAGGATTTTTCCACTATCCGCTCCACCATTAGCACAGCTGGCAGAACACATTAATCTACTACACTTGAATGCTGAATATAACATGGTCACATATAAAACATGGCAGGGGCCTTACCATATGGTTATATTACAAGGGAGCCTCAAAATAAGACAAAGTTAAGTTAACGGACATAACCATAGAGTTATTACTCTTTCATTCAATGGACATAACTAACTAGATAGATAGATAGATAGTAACTTTATTAAGATACACACAACAGCCAGTGATTGAAGCTAGCTAGCTAACGTTAGCATTCCGACCATTTTACTCTATAATACTCCAAATATAGCGTAAAAGTAGTTATATATCCTGGGTATAACACAAGAAGGCATTTACATGTTCATTGTACTGAAATTATTTGACCATATGTGTGTTTTTACCAGTTACTAACCTGAAAAGAAACAGGACTAGTGATGAGACAGGAGACAGGTAACGTCCGGTAACCATGGTAACATCTTCTTCTGTGGTGTTTATTGGCGCTTAGCAACCAGTTTAGAGGCAAAGAGGCGCATTACCGCCACCTACTGGACTGGACTTGGAAGCTGTAGATTGGCAGGAATGAATGAATGAATGAATGAATGAATGAATGAATGAATGAATGAATGAATGAATGAATGAATGAAATTAAAAAAATTAAAATTAAAATTAAATTTAAAAATAAAATGTTTGCTGGGTGTCACATTTGTAATGGCGTGTTGTCAGCAGATGAATTAATTTCATCAAGTAATGAGAAATGAAAAGGCTTTTAACAATAACAATCTTTTTTTACTTGTGTATATTCTTTTTACTTATTTATCTATTTTTTGTAAATAATGTTTTTCCTGTATCTATACTGGCTTATTTTATATTAATATTAGGTTTGTTAAGTTTCTTTGTACCGAGAATGTTATTATAGGGGACGTTTGTGAATGTTTGTTCTGTTGTTTCAAAATGAACAAAAAAACAATAATCTTTTGAACAGGAGACCTTCCCGCAGTTGAGAGCACCTCAAGAGGATCTCGATGGAATTGGGTCTACAGGAGAAGAGTACAGGAGAGCTCTGAGGTCTGTGATTCTGCAGTTATATACTGCAAGGTTAAATAAACTGTGAGGAACGTCACAGGGCACTATTGCTACTGGATATATGCATTTGTAATTATATTTATTGTAAAATTGTATTATTATTTCTATTATTTGGTTATTCTTGCACTTATTCTTTGCAGCATCTTGATAACTCGGCTTTTGTCATGATGGAGAACTTTTTTGTTCAAATAACAAATCAAATGTAAAACAGTAAAAAAAAACAAAAAAAACATCACATCTAATCTGCATTATCTTCCGTTTATCTTTAGCCAACTGATCCAAGGCCTGATTGATGGAGAGGAGGAGTTTGTAAAGGAGATGAAGATGTTCACCTCTCACCAGCTAAATTATTTGGACTCTAGCCGCCACGTCCCCATCAACATCCTCAACCAGAAAGAGATCATCTTCAGGAATATCAAGGACATTGTGTTTCTGCATGAAAGGTAGTACAGGCACAAGAAAATACATTATACTTATACTGTATTGTACATAAATAATGCTCATTTCAATGTGTTTATACAACATGCAATTAAATAATACAAACATTGTATGTCTCATATGGAGATTTGTGTGGCCAGCTGTATGATGCTTTCAAATGTCCCTTTGCATGTGTCCTTTTCTACTGTCAAACATGATGTGGACATTATTTTATGTCCTCTCAGGTCCATCCTCCCCGGGCTGAGAGAGTGCGCCACAGACGACGACGTGGCCATGCATTTCATCAAGCACACTGAGGACTTTGAGAAGTATCTTCACTACATGGTGGGACAAGCTCAAGCAGAGGCCTGCGTCACCGACAAGGCTGTCCAACAGTATTTCAAAGTATTCACAAAATCTGTTTGCATTTAAACATAATGAACATCGTGGAAATTAAGGTGCTGAATAGCAACATTATTACACTGATCTAATGTTCTTTATTTCTTTAATATCTCGCTCATTATACACTTCAGGAGTTACCAGAGTCTGGTAACGTTGAGGCTCCTGTCATGGATGTCCTGACTTTCCTCCAGCGACCAGTGGAGAGGATTCAAACCTACCAGGCTTTACTGAAGGTCAGCATACAGTTTTATTATTATTTTTTTAAACAAATAAAACCTTGATTATTAATGTCAGACAGTGGTAATGCCTGAAAGATATTATTCATAGGCTAAATAGTATATTATTGCTTTGTTTCCTTATCTTGGAACTTGTTCTGCTGTTGCACAAATTGTAGTCTCTCCTTAAAAGTGTGTCAGCTGAATGTCAGCTTTTTTCACTGGCAGGAGCTGATCAAGAACAAAGCCAAAAGTGGCCAGAGCTGCTGTCTTTTGGAGGACACCTTCTCCATGGTGTCCTGTCTCCCCTGGAGGTCTGACAACCTGCACCAGGTGTCCCTCATCGAGAACTACCCAGCTCCTCTAATCGCCCTCGGCGAGCCTGTGAGACAGGTAACTACTGACATGTTTTCATATCCAGGTTAAGCTCTAGGTCCAGCGTGAACATAAAAACCTGAACAACATTAACCTGAAGTAAAAGAAATAGTACAACTGCGAAAATCGCTCGTATCAGTTTTTGTCAAAAACTTGTGAAAAGGCTGTGATAAAAAGTGAAGATTTCATTTGAGCTGAAATGAGTTTCAAGTTCAAGAAAAAAATGATTATTATGTTTTTATAACAGTGTGTAAGACAGTCTTTTCTATTACCAAGTTTCAGCACCAATTCAACTAATAACTTTGTTCCACAATACTGCCTAACTAGTATATCTCTCTGTACTCTGATAAAAAGACTGTATGATCCACACTTGCCGTGTTCCCTTCAGGGAGTCTTCACAGTGTGGGAGGAAACTCCAGAAATGAAGACGGCCTCTAGAGGGCATCAGAGACAAGTCTTCCTCTTCAGGGAATGTATTGTACTGTGTAAACTGAAAAGAGACACCAGTATGAACAGTGACACCTGCACCTTCAAGAACAAAATGAAGGTAAGATCTACTTTCTGACAGCAGGTGAAGCAATACAAAACCTATAGAGACCGTCTTGCGAAAGGATAACACCAGCCACGGTGCCAAATCGGGCCAGGGGCGTAAAGTGGGGGGGCCAATGCCCCTTCCCCACTTCTTACCCTCCTACTTCCGGCGCCCTTGCTTGGACCACCGCCCTTTTGGCCAGGTCACTCTTGAAAAAGAGATTTTAATCTCAATGAGACTTTTACCTGGTTAAACAGACACATTTTGCCATAATGACACACACACACATGAGGTGAAAACAATACCTACGTCGCTGTCACGGCTAAAGAAACTGTTTAATACCACAGTTGGCCACATGTGATGACCATTCCTCTTCTCATTCTCACTTTTCAATCTACCCTATAGCTGAATGATGTGGAAATAAAGGAGACTCTGGGTGGAGATGAAAAGTCCTGGGGGTTGTGGCATGAGCACAGGGGCTCAGTGAGGAGGTACACCCTGCAGGGCCGCTCCACCCTGGTGAAGCTCTCCTGGCTCAAGGACCTGAAGGAGCTGCAGCAGCGGTCCAGCCTGCCCACTAACAGTAAGAGTGACAATGAATCATAACACTATCACATGGTCAATGTTGAGGGTCAGACATTTTTTTATGGAATTGATATGGCATAACATCTTCATTAAATGCTTCTGTATTTATGTTTGTCTATCAACAGGCCCACCGGTGTTTGAGTCACAGTTGTCTGACTGCACAACAAAGATAGGACAGACAGTCAAACTGACCTGTAAGGTCACGGGGTCGCCAAAACCGGTGGTCAGCTGGCTCAAAGGTCAGAAATAGCTTATTAAGATATGCAGATACTGCACATATTGTACCATGGTGTTACAAGAAACACTGTAATTTATCCAAGGATAAAGTGTACAGGCATACATGCACTGTGTGGTTTGGTTACAATGATGATCTCACGGTAAACATCCGATGTCCACCTCTCAGATGGCCTTCCTTTAGAGGACGACCCACGTCACATCATCACAGCAGACCGTTCAGGCAACTGCAGTCTCATCCTGGACAGTCTCACTGCAGAGGACTCTGGACAGTACACCTGCTACGCTACCAGCTCCATGGGCAGCGCTGGGACTCTGGCTAGGGTCGTGGTGAGCGGTGAGTCTGAGGAGGAGCCACGTCTGGTGACTGTTGTACGTACAGTACATGCACTGTCACAGAGGAATACAGGACATCTATACTAATACTACTACTACTACTACTTCATCATCACATTAGTACTATGACTACAATCACAATTACCAATACCACTAGTAGGCTGCTAAAATAGCTCATACTGCCACTACAACTATTATTACTAGTGCTATAGTGCTACTACTACTACCACTACTACTATACTGCCACAATTACAGTTACAACTACTACAACTGCTGTTGCCAATGCTAGTTTTACTACTTCTGCAACTAGTATTACTAAACTTTTACTACTACCACTGTGATTATAGCTGTCACGCTTAGTACTATTGCTACTACTGTTACAACTGCTGTTACTTTACTATTATGACAGCTACTTCTATTAGATCCACTAGTACATCTACTACTATTACTACTGCCACTGGCCTACTTACAACTTCTGCAACAACTATTACTTAACTTTTACGACTACTACTACCACTGGGATTATAGCTGTCACACTTACTATTATTGTTGTTGCTACAACTACTACTACTGCCATTGTGGTTTCTAGTACTAGTATTAGTTCTACCTACTACTAATAATACTGCTTCTATCAATACCCCTACTACAGTTACTTCAATCACTACTACAATTGCTGCTACAGTTAAAACTGCCATTACTTTACTATTGTGATGGCTACTTATATTAGATATACTAGTACTACTACATGTACTACTATTATTACTACTATAACTACTGAAGCTGCTAATATTACTATACTACTAATGAGGGTGCGATTTGTGAAAAAAATTAGCGGGGGGATGTTTTTGAAATATTTTTATTCATGAAAATAAATCAGGAACCACAGTGGGCCTATATAGACGACGAAGCCTGTAGTAATCTTTATAGAATAATTGTGAACTTTAATAAAATAATTTCGGAACTTGAACTTAACCACTGCATTTGCAGGAATATTTTCATAAATTTTTTTTTATTTTAATTCATCAAGTAGCATGATATTTTCACTTTCCCTTTTGCGAACACATATGGCATGGTATCATACACAATAAAACCCCCCAAAAGGTTAAATGCCAATTTAACATGGCAGAATTAAATCCCTTTCAGCACCATGGATAGCGTCACTCGGCCAGTAATCATAGGGCACATTCCAAATCGCATACTTTTTCTTTTTACTTTTAGTATGTACAGGAGCTACCCTTACAAAGCAGTATGCATACAATTGGGACATACTACTTCATCATAACATTGCTCCTTGAACTTTGACCCTCTTGCTCATATATCCGCTGCACAGAGGATTGTGGGTCAGAAGAGACAGAAAAGCGTGCTGGCTTGTTACTGCAAAATGCGACCGCATGTAGTAGGACATCCTGGTACTTATGGCATACTACATTTGACATACTATGTATTGGGACATACTAATAGGGGCACAGCTGACACTTTAATGTATTTCTTCTTCTCAACAAATGTCATATTAAATCACTCTATTTCCTCATTCACAACATCTCTTACTAAAAGGCAGGAAATGGGTATCCAATATAGGCTCTATATACCTACACAAATATACTATGAACTGTGCTTATCTTTGACCTGTTAAAATCTATTATTGCTTCTCTCCAGCTCCACCCAGATTTGTGTGCCGGCTGGAGAGCGCTTGTCTCATTGAAGGAGAGGATATTCAGTTCACCTGCTCCACACTCACTACTCCTTTACCACAAATCAGGTACTGCATGGCAACACAGAGCAGAAGTAACCACAGCAGTTGCTACATGATATTTTGGTCACTGTGTGTGTCAAACACGTCCACCTTTGGGTTCGGCAGGTGGTTGAAAGATGGCAGAGAGTTGACTGACCAGCAGAAATACTTCATCCTGAATGACGCTCGGAGTGGCATCTTGTGTCTGACGGTCGTCAGGGCAACAGAGGCAGATATTGGACAGTATGAGTGTGAGGTATAAAACACATATTGATAAAATCTATGAAGATATCAGAGATCTTCCTTTGTACATCACATATTTTGTGTTGTTTAGCTTTTGAACGAGTTTGGCTGCATCAAGTGCAAGGCAGGGCTGTGCCCAGCTTATGTTCCACCGATGGACACCGAGGATGACCAACCACAGGACTTACCTCCTAAAGGTAGGAAAGCCAGAGCTGCTGAAGGTAAATATCCTCCACACAGGATGGGAACCCACAACAGGGTTTTCATGTGGACGCTCCACACTTATTTCACCAGTTCAGCTGTGTTTGAGAAGGGATGAAGCACATGCCATTGTCCACTTCCACTTCAGTTCACTTCACTTCTGATCCTGTCAGCCTTTTTTACTCCACATCATATGACATCTCTTCACTTTCCAACAAACTGCAACAACTTGCATCAATTTCCACTTTCAACCACTACCACTCATCCATTCTACCAAGTTGATGCCATTTTGAGATTGTTCACATTTTCTTTTTTCCCATTTCACACATCATACGGAGTTCCAACTACCATAGCAGTTGTCACTTGATCCCCAGGGATTATGGCATGGACCGCATTGTTTATATTGTAGTATGCATGACCTAAAATCACCCCTACTAGAGTTGCAATGATTAATCGATTAGTAGTGAACTATTAAATGAATTGTCAACTAGTTGTGGACAAAACAAGACATTTGAGGACGTAATATTGGGCTTTGGGAAACACTGATCGACATTTTTCACCATTTTCTGACATTTTATAAACCAAACAACTAATCGATTAATTAAGAAAACAATTGACAGATTATTCAACAATGAAAATAATCGTTAGTTAGAGCCCTAACACATACACGTTTTTGTTTTCCATTTCTAGTATTGCCATTTAAGTAAAGTGATTGTCTAGGTTACTTAACTTAAGGCAGCATGTGATTCATACTGTACGTTCACACTGTCTGTGTCTCTGCTGAATGAAGATATCAGTGGCTGCCATGACCTTAGCCTCATCAAACCCATATCTAAATACAACCATCTCTGACCTGATACTTGTACATCACCAATTTTAACCTTTCCTCTTTGGTCTAATATGTTTCAACGCACACTTCATCTGTTCCTCTGACTAGCGCTGAGTGCCAAGCACATTCACTTCTGTGTGTAGTTCACTTTAAGAATTGTTAATGTTACAGTCACAGTCACGTGAGAAGACATAATACCTAACGATAACTATTTCTAACAACTTTCTAATGCCATAACCCACGGGGATCTAGTGGCTGCCATTCAACATAGACACCATACTGTGATTCCCAGCATCCTCTCCCATGAAAAGACATCGATACATCAATTGTATGGAATGTTTTTGTGTTTTTCATCATGTTTCCACTTTCCACAGAGGGCATCATTTCCTCCATTAGACTGAATATTAGGATCCAAAAGTCAGACGAACCTCAAGGTGCCAGAGAGCAGAGGTGACTTGGACTCGAGTCACAAATTTGATGACTCGAAAAAAATAAAAAAAAGACTTGCAACTCGACTTTGACTTTAATATCAGCTTCTCATGAATTCCCTTGGACTTGAGTTAAAATACTTGATACCTTCCTCCAAGGTCAACGATTGAAAAGTAGGTTATTCAATAAGTGCGCCACGGATCAATTAATTTCATGAATCAACTAATGCTGATGTTAATGCTGTTCATTCCCAGCAAGTCAACACTTAATTCACCAACCAATCCAACAGCATCCAATCAAGTTGCATGAGAGAATTTCGTAACCATGAAGAACGTAATGTAAGCGCCAGTTGGAAAAAATTATAGCAAAGATGATTTTGTTTGCTACAAAAACTAAAAACTATGTGGTGGTCAACAAAAAAACAAATCAAAATATGAAAAATGTGCAAGGCGAAAAGTAAAGACAGAGATGCAAATGGTTATTAGCTTGGTGAGGAGCGCAATACGACTGGTTTAGGACTCAAAACTCAAAGTTTAGGACTTGGGACTTGAGTGAGAAGACTTGAGACTTACTTGTGACTTGCAAAACAATGACTTGGCCCCACCTCTGCCAGAAACTAACAGCAGTAAATTGACTACAGAGATAGCAAATACCACTATTACTGTCAAATAAGATTCCGCCAAATTTTATTTAATTATTATATGTTGATGAAAACGCACTGTAAGTTTGACATATAATATTCTTTATACAGGCTATAAAGTTGTCTCACTCATAAATATACATATTTGCGTCTGGATGTTTGCCACCAGTTCACCATGTTCCATTGTTCATAATAACCTACATGTTTTCCCATCTTCCCTCCACTATTCCTAAAGCAGGAGGTTCTTCACATGGACCGTTCCATGTAAGTCATCATTGTCATGATAACAACAAATAACCACTCAACATTTCAACCCTTTCTCCTCTTGCCAACGCATGCCCAGCTAACTCTTCACTCCTACCAACACAAGATGGTCATGTGCTGGGCAGGTGTTCCCTCATACGCTCATGCAGGAGTGGGCATACGCTCACGTCCTGTTGATGTGTTGGGTTTAGCGGGGTTAAACCTGCACATATTGAGGTAAGAAATGCATTATTACTGTCCCCGGTGTGTAAGGTAATGTGATTTTTCACTTTTCCAATGATGCAGTAAAGTCAGTGCAACATTATAATTCCTCAAAATATATTTAAACTTATTTTAAGTGTCTGACCCTTAACTTCCTGCTGAGTGTCATTCTGGGTTTCATAGATGCAGACTCAGAGGGCTGGTCCACTGCTTTTGTGAAGAAATGGCTACAGACTGATTTCAGCGCCACCTCTATTGCTAAGATGCTCTTCCCTCCTGGACACCCTGAACAGTATGTTTAGTAACACTAACATTGCTGTATTAACCTTCCTCTGAAGTAAACAGGCATCAGCCTCAACCTGGTAAATATTGTTTGTGGTTGATTGATTTAAAAAGGACCTATTATGCTTTTGTGCTTTTTCACTTTTCTTTAGTGTGTTATATAATTTTTTTTGCGCATGTAAAAGTTCTGCAAAGTTACAAAGCCCACAGTCCACGCCAAAGATAGTTGCACGGACATGAGCTGACGTGGTGACAAGGAAATGTTTTTTATCTTTTATACTCTGTGAGGGGTTTCTCCTCGCGGCAAACCGACATTCTCAAAGCTCCTCAAAGTTCTCCATTTTTGCCGCCCATCCGCGTCCGCGTAGTTAGAAAAATTTGGATGTGCGCGGACAGGCAAAAATTTGCCCTCGTCCTGCCTTTTTTTACGTAACGTGGTGATGTCACCAAGTAACACACTTTGCATAATACCTGCCTAGTGGCTAGTTTGGCACGCCCTCATGCAAAGCTAGTTAGAGCAGAGCTGGAGCGGAATCAGAAGAGTTTGGTTTGGTTGACCAATCACAACAGAGTGGGCCAGCTGACCAATCAGAGCAGACTACAAGTATGCACCTGAAAATAAGCATAATAGCTCCTCTTTAATAGTTAGTGTCATGATTGTGACATTAAACTGGATGGTAAAAGATTAGAAATCAATATAAAAATAGATACACAAAAAAGTGATTTTCCCTGGAGTGATAAGTAGTATTTTATTGTTACCTTATCTTTGTCTCCAGAGCTGAACGTAGCACTGAAGAGGCTGTTGCTGCCCCGACATCCGTGGACCAGGTGGTACAGCAGCCTCCGTGTTACCTGGAAGAAGAAGAGGAGATCTACATCTCAGAGCAAATGCAGGAAATCACAGATGGTATTATTGCCTCTTTGACTTGAGTGTGACTTCTATCAAACTTTGTGTGATCACTAACTAGATCTAATCTGCTGCTCAGCTCCTCCATCCATCCAGGTTCCCACTGAAGACCTGTGTGTAGAGCCTGGCCAATCAGCTGCTTTTACTGCCATCATCACAGGGAGACCTACTCCTAATATACAGTGGTACAAGGTAAGAGCACTGTAGATCTGTGGTTTCCAACTGAAGGGGTTGGTTGCAGGAAAACCTTTGGGTGGCTGGGTTGTGATAACCACTGGTTTTTGGAATAGAAAAAATATCATATTGCTACTATGCAAGTTACTTTTAAGAAATACATCTCACATCCTTTTCTTTTCTTTTCTCTCTAGTTTATGTTTTTTTTTCTTGTAAAATACTAAACAGTTTACAGTCACACTGAATCCTCTGAGAATAAATAAAGCATGCAATACTTTTGGGGTTAAACTTCCACCCCTTGATAGGTCACAGAGGTCACAGGAGAGCATTACATTGTTTTAAGGGGTCACAAGACAAAAGTTGGACCAGATTTTGTAAATCTGGAGCTCCCTATTAAATTAATTACTCTTTCTTCTGTGATTGGAGGATGGAGAGGAGCTTGCAGCCGATGAGAATGTGGAGATTGTACAGCATGGCGCCCGCTGCTCATTGACCATAGTGTGCCCAGAGGGCGAGGACAGCGGCATATACACCTGCCTCGCCTACAATGACTCGGGCCATGCCTCGTGTCAGGCTGAGCTGACGGTGGAGGAAGGTGAGACAACATGCATCATTATTTTAGTTCTTTAGCCATGGATTAATTCATCAGGTCTAACTGCAATGTAGGCCCAAAGCATGTCACAAAATGATACTGCTGTAGGGAAGATAAGGAATATATTGTGATTGATGTTTTCTCTGCAGGCCCACTAGAGTTTCAGGAGAGAGAGGTGGAGCTGGGGAAGAGAAGGAAGTTGTTCTCTGTCTATGATGTCCACGAGGAAATTGGAAGGTAAACCTGTGTTTTACATTGATGCAGTCCAACCTGCCCATGAGCCCTGTTAAGATATGATCAACATCATCTCTCTGTGTTTTAGGGGAACCTTCGGGGTAGTGAAGCGTGTCGTCCACAGACGAACAGGTGAAGTGTTTGCCGCCAAGTTCCTGCCTCTGCGGAGCAGCACTCGGACCAGGGCCTTCCAGGAGAGAGACCTGCTGTCCCGTCTGGCTCACCCCAGAGTGGCCTGTCTGCTGGACTTCTTTTGTACCAGACGCACTCTGGTGCTCATCACAGAAATGTATCCTCTCTGTTAAATGCTACTTCATTTTTTCCTCACAGTGGGTTTAGTTTGTTGAAATTTGATTCATATACTCAATTAAGAGTTCTTTAACACCATGTCTAGCTGCTGTTCTCACGGACTTCTGGACCATTTATTACTGAAAGGATCCGTCTCAGAGAAAGAGGTGCACGCTTACATTTGTTCCCTACAAAATTATTTTTTATCTTGCAAATATTATGTATGGCTCTTGACTGATATTCTACTCTTTATTTCAGGTTCAGTCGTACGTCCAGCAAATCCTCGAAGGAGTCGGTCACATTCACAGCATGAACATTTTGCACCTGGACATTAAAGTGAGATTTTGGGTCCAACATTATTGCATTATTGGCTGCCGTTATTTTGTTTGCGGTTATTTACTGTAACTCCATTTTATTTTTATACTCCCTACAGCCTGATAATATCCTAATGGTGTATCCGCCCAGAGATGAGATCAAGATCTGTGACTTTGGCTTCTGCCAGGAAATAGACGCGTCCAGACACCAATACAGCACACTGGGTACACCAGAGTTTGTTGCCCCTGAGGTTGTTCACCAAGAACCAGTCACTGTGGCCACTGATATCTGGTGAGTTTAATTGAGACTTGCATCATGTAGTATTTGTGTATTTTTATTGTGTGTGATAATTTCTCTCTAGACCCGGAGATTTAAATAAAAGCTAAAAAGGATTTGCAATAGACCGTTACATTAATATCTCTTATTCTCTTTGCTAGGTCTGTAGGTGTTATAGCCTATCTGTGGTATGTATCACTGCACTTTTGATAATATTCTCAAAATCTTCAATATATAGCTTATCTGTGCATATCACCAAAGTTTCTGTTGACTATTTACATCACGCTTTATCTTTGTCCTGATAGTCTGGTGTGCCGATGCCCTTTCACGGGTGCGACGGACCGCGCCACGCTGCTGAGGGTGGGGGAGGGAACGCTGAACTGGGACGCCCCTGACGTCACGTACAGGAGCCCTGAGGCTCAGGACTTTCTCCAAATGCTCCTTCAGCCAGATCCAGAGTAGGGAACCGGTTTTATTATTGCTTACGCTGACACATAAACTCAGTCTCTCAAAGTCATCAAAGATGTTTTCTTTGACTATTTTGTGAAAAGGAAACAAAGTCCCATTTCATGTGACAAATGAGCATAAAGGAGTCTGTTAGCATCAGTCATTGATATCAGTGCCATTTCTGATTCAACAAATCAAGTATAGCCCAACCCCAATTTTGTATGTATTCCTGTTAAAGCTGCATAAAACTACTACACTAGCTAGAATGATCATTCTTTGTGGCTGCACTATCACCCCTTTCACATTATAGTCGTTTGATTCAATGTTAATATAAAAATATACTTTTGTTCACCACCTCCAGTGGTTAGTTCTCACACAGTTGCAGCGATGTCGTGGTGGACACCGTGACACCGCTATTAGATGTGGTTTCATGGTGCCACATAACACACGTCTGACCACTCCCAATTTCCCTCTACCCAGGAAGCGACCATCTGCTTTCGAGTGCTTGAGCCACGAATGGCTCCAGGTGAGATGAAATACAGCTCAATCTGTGTTTTAATCCAGCTTTACTGGATTCAAAAACATACTATTTTACTGTAATTTAAGAACACAACAACGAAACAAAGAGATCTCTGTAACTGTGTTCACAGGACGAACATGCAGGGGAAGATACGGATGAGATCAACACGAAGATTTTGAAAATCTTCATCTCTAAAAGGAAATGGCAGGTGAGTTGCCTGTCTTCATCGAAACCACAACCTCTGGGGACAAAATAAAGTACTAACTGGTTTCCTGTAATGTTGATCATCTTCACCAGTATCTCTCTCATCTTCCTCCCCAGCGTTCTTTGACTTGCATCGGGTCGGTTCTCACGTTGAGGCTCATCCCTGAGCTGTTGGACGCTCCTCTCAGAGAGACTGCGGTGACGGTGCCCCGCGAGCCCCAGGAGCACAGCAGCACCTCTGTGAGTAGTGGTTCCTCGTCTGAGTACGATGAGGCGGACTCTTTGGATTTTTTCCAGTACTGCAGCCCGACTGAGGAGGAGGAAGAAACCGAGGAGGAGTATGATCCTTTAACGGAGAGAGCGCAGATCCCCGAGCCTTTTGCCAAACTCCACCTAGAAGAGGAAGAGGAAGTGATACTAGAGGAGGAGGAGGATGGGGAGATGGTAGAAAGGAGGAGCGTACTAGAGCGGAGTATGAGCAGGCAGTCGGTTGCGTCGTCAGATGTGTCCAGCCAGCACACACCTCAAAACGAGCGTAGGTTGAGCAGGGATAGTACTCAGTCTCTCTACCTGTCTGATGGGGATGAGGGTTCAGGGAGTGACGGAGGTCGTATCCCTCGTGGCAGCCTCATCCGAAGCACTTTCTACAGCACCTCTCAGCAGCTTTCACCCATGTCCGCGAGACACATGACATTACGGGACAAATTCCAGGCCAAAAAGCAGGAGAGAGGCCGCAAACCACTCCGAAGAAGCTTTTCAGGACGCCTCAACGAGCCTCTTATTGAATACGTGGAGGACGAGACGGAGACCAATCGTGGCCAGAGACGGGGCTCCGTCCAGCCTACGATGCAGAAGTCCTGCTCCTTCGACAGCGGCGTTGCCCTCGCCCACGCCAACATGCCCCCTCACCGGAGGAGCAGGTCTCTCGATGAGGTTTCTCGACGATCTCCCAGCTCACCCGAGCACACAAAGTCCGGTGAAGAAGAGGGTTCTCAAAGTCTGAAGGAAGATTTGACAGATGATGAAGTGGCAGGGAGGAACTTGTTGGCCATCCCGAGCCCTCGGCGACCCACAAGAAGAAGAGGCTCTGTCGTGCCAATACAAGAGACTCGCACACCGGGTGGACCATCTGTTCCCTCAGGCCTCCCTGCTGGAGACAGAACAAGCCTCAGGCTGGGTCAAGAGCAGGCAGCGGGTGACACCTTCACTGGCTCCCAGGGGTCTCTGGCCGAGTCATCTATTTTGGAGCACGGTGGTTCTGATTCTTCAAGTAGACTCGGCTCCTATGAGGAGCTGAGTCATGGTCATCTCAGAGGGAGATCAGGAGAGAGTGAAGGGTATGATGATCAAGGGGAGCCTCTGATTTCACGATCCCCATGCTCGTTCCAAGAGGTTAAACCTAGGAGCTCGTTTCCTAAAGCACCGCCGCGTAATCGCACCCGCTCCAACCCCAACTTACTCAGCAGAGGTCAGCCAGGGACCCCGCTAACAGCGAGCCCCAGTCCCAGCCTCTCTTCTCTGCAGGCTCCAGAAAGGCCTCCCAGAGCAAGGGACAAGAAGGAAAGCTCTGGCCTCCAAAGGCACGCATCCGCTCCGGTCCTCGAAGATGCCCGGCCTCCTACAGGAAGGTCACCCAAGCTGGGACTGCTGAAGATCTTCCGCAGGCAGTCCTGGACCGGCCATTCCTACTCGCAGCTGGACAACGCAGAGCTAGGACCCACGCTAGGAGAGATCATGAAGCCGGATACTCCCACCATGTCTCTGAGGAAGAAGATGAGAGCTTCAGCCTCCAGCCTGACCAAGCTGTTTACCAGGTCTTCTAGTAACGAGGATGTGAGTAAAGGAGGTGAGCTATTGCACATTATACTTATTTTATTTGATCAACAAACAGAAAATCATGTTAAGCAGCATCCATATTAAGAAAAACGCGAAACATACATTATGTAGACATTGGGATAAAGGCATTATTTCTTTATTTTAATTTACCTGAGCCATCTCTAGTCTCAGTTATGTTATACTGTACATCTACACTGTCATTTTATCCAATCTAATGCTTTTTTTCCTTTTGTTGTTGTTTGTCTTTTACAGCAGGGCCAATAGTAAAAGGATCGTCTCCCATCCCACCTGAAAGGCACCATAGCAGTGGTCTTGAGGGTTCAAAAAAGAGGACCTCCAAACTATTGCCTTCTTTTAAAATACCTGCATTCAAAAAGACCAAAGGTAGTGAATAAACTACATTCTGTGGATTACGTATTTCCGGTCCGAAATGGCCTGAAAACCTGCTATCATCATTTTTGCTATAAGCCTGACTGAGTATGTTTGTCCTGCTCCATAATTTCCAGATCTGCTGGTCCGTCCCAACAAGGCTGAAGTGCTCCAGTTAGATGGAGGTGGAGTCCTGCTGGTTTGGAAACCAGTCCAGTCCAGTGACCCTGTCACCTACTGTGTGCAGTACTGTACAGATGGTGGGTTCACAGAGATACGATACGATACGATATAGTACGATAGGATAGGATAGGAAAGGATAGGATGGGATACGATACAAGGCTAGTGTGCTTGCAACACACAGTGATGAATATTCTTATCCTGACACAATATATTTCATGATAAAAACAGATTTTTTTGCATCTTGCCAATTGATACTGGCTACTTTCCAGTAAGTCTTAAGTCAATGCTGACCGATTGAATCTATGAGAGAGCATTAAAATGTGCAGTAGGTGTGGATTTCAGAGTAAAACTCATGTATAATGTGCCTCCTCAGGTGCTGAGTGGACGGTCCTGTCGGAGGAGGTCACTGAGAGCTGCTATGTGGTGAAGGACTTACCCACAGGAGCTTCTTATGTGTTCAGGATGGGCTGCATCACCAAGACAGGAGCAGGACCCTTCAGTGATGCTTCAGCACCCATTGTTATGGCCACTCATCCTGAAGGCAAGTAAAATACTCTCAAACATGATGTTGCATGTTTGCTGTGGCACATGTGTGATCTAATACACATTTTTTGAGTTTGTAAATGTATCAGGAGTTTGCCTCACTGGTTTGGTGTTTTCAAACAGAAATGACGTGTACTATAACAGCTATTACATTACATTACATTACAGAGATTCACATTCCTCTAATCCGGACTGAGTCACTGGGGTCAAAGGTCACTGGGTCAGAACAACAGACGACACACAAGAACTTCAATTTCCTCTCTGAGATTAACAGGTGGGGTTTTTAAGTAGAAGCTGCAATTTTTGAGCAAAACTATTTGTAACTTATCTTTTATAAAAATGTTTTTATTTATTTATTGTAGTATTTGTTTGTTTGTTTGTTTAAACATAATGATGTTTTTCTTCGTTCAGGTTTTATGTTGAAACTTTTCCCCTTTTTTATTTAAGTTTTTTATTTTCCAACAGAATTTAAGAGTCTTTAAGGAAGTATGTCAGTAGTATGTAGACCATCATCCATTCTTTACCTGCTTATTCAGTGTCACAGAAAAGGATAAAAGGATAGTTTAATATAGTTCCTTCCACTTTCTCCTAGGCATTAATATGCCATACAATTACTCTTTTGTTTTGTTCTCT
Organism: Sebastes umbrosus; assembly: GCF_015220745.1. Taxonomy (NCBI): domain Eukaryota; kingdom Metazoa; phylum Chordata; class Actinopteri; order Perciformes; family Sebastidae; genus Sebastes; species Sebastes umbrosus. Next base: position 14,872,944 of record NC_051273.1, read on the forward strand.
CTCAGGGGTCGTTTCAGCGTAGTTACCATGTGCCGGGATGTCGAGACCAGCCAAGTGTTTGTTGCCAAGATCACCCCTTACCAGGCAGAGCAGAGACAGTTGGTGCTGAGGGAATATCAGCTGCTGAAGAGGCTTCATCATCCTCACCTGGTGCAGCTGCACACTGCCTATTTCACGTCCCGCTACCTGGTGTTAGTGGAAGAGCTCTGTCCCGGCAAGGAGCTGCTCTACAGTCTGGCAGCGAGGTAAAGGAAAGCCTGAGAAACCAAATCGTTTGTGTTTGGATTTATACACTGAGGAATGATATCAAGTAGTCCATTACAGTGGAAAGCCTCCATATTAATTCTCTTTTCAACTCCTTATGTTGTCCTATTGTAAGGGGTCTGTAGGAGAGATAATCCAGGCAGAACTGATCACTATATAATCCAAAATAAAACACTGTAGTTAGTCTAAGAATACAGTGGAAAATGTGAAGATGTGCCAAATGGACACTTACTGTAACTAATCAATGTAATATCTTATTATTATTATTATCTATATCCTGTTTCAGACCTACTGTATGTTATAAAGGTTATTTTGTGCAACCTGTAGCCATTTGTGGATTAACAACCCTCTGTCTCTGTGTTTATGCCCTCTCAGAGATCTGTACGCAGAGACTCATGTCGGCGAGCTGCTGGTTCAGATCCTGAGTGCGGTCGACTACCTTCACAGCCGTCGAGTCGTCCACCTGGACCTGAAGTCTGACAACATGCTGGTGGACGATTGCAACCACGTGAAGATCGTTGACTTGGGCACGGCTCTGTCCTTCACACCCGGTCAGCCTCTCAATGTCGAGCACATCCAGGGCCTGTCGGAGAGCAAAGGTACAGATGTTTTTCTAGTGTCATTTCAAACTAAATAGTGTAAGGTGTCGATGCTTGCATAGTTTTTTCATAGTTTTTTCTAATGTACTAAACCTTTGACTGTCATGACCTCCAACAGACTGCCGCAGCAAAGGTACTCATTCTTTAAGGGAGGACGGATTGATGGATGGAAATAATTCAGCCTAACTTCATCCACCTCAGCTGACCCTAGATACCATAGCCTAACAAACCCAAGTCCATTGTCTTATTTTCTTTTTCTTTCTGGTTTGAGTCATTTACCTAATTCCTAAAATTCAGCATGTGGGTGAATGTGACATTGCCAGTAACAACACCCCTCTTTATGAACAATATCCTGTGTCTGTCTGTTTTGTCAGTTTACATTGTCCTTCCTAAAGCTCCGGAGATCCTGGAGGGTCAGGGTGTCGGGCCTGAAACTGACATTTGGGCTATTGGAGTTCTGTCCTTCATCATGTAAGTATAGAGATACACAACATGTGTTGTTTTAAGAAAGTAGTCAACCATATTCTTACAACTTTACAATTAAAAAAAATATATATATTTGTGATTTCATAAATGTAGCTCCCAAACTTGCAATAGTTATCACAATATCAGAACAAAGTCTGACATTTGTCTTAAGAATAGCAGCTATCGTTCGACGACAAAAATTAATAATTTTAAAGACTGAATCATCCACGTTTTGTTTCTGTCCACTTCTTATATACAGTCTATGATTTGGACCCAAATGCAGATGAAGAGTTGAGGTGGCAGCAGTGAGAGTTTCAATGATTTCATACGCAAAAAAATGACTTACAGCTTGAGTCCAAATAGAGGCAGGTAACCCAAATAAATCCAACACAAACTAGGAACACCGAAGAAAACTAAACATGAGGAGCGAGGCTGGAATGTAGAAACAAGCAACTAAGGCAACTGCAACAAGGAATGATGACGAACTGACAGAGGAAAGCACAGCCTAAGGGACTAATTAACAGATGAAACACAGGTGTGGCAAAAACAGGCGGGGAAAACACACAAGAAGTAAAACTAAACATGACACATGGGGGGAGTAACTTTCAAAATAAAACAGGAAGTAGACTATACAAAACTCCAAGACCATCTGAGCATTCCAACACCAATACTACCACACCATCTAGTATGCCAGAAAAATATTTAGTATGTCCCAGTACATAGTATGTCAAATGCAGTATGCTAAAAATACCAGGATGTCCTACTACATCCGGTCACATTTTGCAGTATTCAAGCCAGCATGCTTTTCTGACTATTCTGACCCACAATCCTCTGTGCAGTGGATATATGAGCTAGAGGGTCAAAGTTCAAGGCATAATGTTAATACAAAGTCCCAATTGTATGCATACTGCATGCAAAAGTACTTACTTTGTAAGGGCAGCTGCAGTATATACTTAAAGTAAAATGAAAAAGTATGTGATTTGGAACGTAGCCCAGGACATCTTTTTAATTATGTAGGCTGATTAGTTCAGTCCAGTAGTTGTCCGTGGATTATGAAATGTTAACACTGACTGAATCTTCTGTAGTCCTGAGATGCTGAATGAACTACTTTACTGATATATACTGTTTGCATTTTTGCATAATGTATGTGTGTTTTCTTTCCTTTCTTTACTAGGTTGAGTGCCGACAGCCCGTTCCATGCAGAGCACAGCTGGGAGCAGGACAGAAACATCAAGAAAGGGAAGATCCAGTTTGGCCGCTGTTACCCCGGTCTGTCAGAGGGAGCTCTGAACTTCATGAAGAGCAGCCTGAATAACAAATCCTGGTGAGTGTCTCTTTCAAAATACAGTTTGCATTAGAGAGATTATTTATGTGAAAAATTTGGATTAGTGAACTAGGAACATAAATATGTATCTTAATATGATAAAAAACTTCCTAGGGGGAGACCCACTGCAGCTGAGTGTCTCCAGAACCCGTGGCTGAGAGCCCATCGCGCCCCACACAAAGGTCGACACTCCAAAGTGTGTTTCTCCACTGACAAGCTTAAAGATTACCTCAAGCAGAAGGAGGAGAAACGAGACCAGGTCCGCACCAAGCTCCAGGGTCCCTTCTTCCAGTAATGCTGTAACACTGTGGGGGTTTCTAGAAACTATACCACCTTATTATATGCAGCACATTTCATTTCAGCTGATAGTTTCCTGTGTGGCTCTAAAATCCTTTTAGTATCCTCTGATTTTTAACATGTGATGCGTCTTAATGAGTTTTCAAAGTGTATTCATCCATCAGCTTGTATATGTTTGTGTGCTTTAGTTTATATGGAAACATATCAGGGATAAGGTTTAGTAAGAGTGCATGAGAAACTGTTGTTTTGCTCCTCAGTATCAGACAGACGCATGTGTTTGGCCTTAAAACTGTTTTCTGTGCTATTCTTCTTCATAGAGAAGGCAGATACTTTTCTGAGTGGTATGTTTTATTTAAAAATGTACACATGTTGCCTTAAAGTTATAATGTACAAATGGGAAATTAATTAGATTTATAGGTTTTATTGAATGCTTCTAAGTTTCATAATACTTAAAAATTGGGTCAATAACTCTTTCGGATGAGTTGACAAATGAACGATTAATTAAACGTCACGAAAGTGGTCCGTCATTGTCCTCACATTCTTTATTCAGTCTCATTTGTACACAAACACACAAACATGCATGAAAATGTTTTCTTCTTTCATAATAATTAAATAATATGCAGCATGTAATTATTTAAATAACACAATATAACAGTCATATACTTAACTATGAGTGGATTTATTTCTACTGTATTAGAATTCAACAAAACAAATAAATGTAACCATTGAGCGGTGATCTGCTGACTGGTGGTACCGATGTGTACTCCACTTAAGCCAGTGCCAAACTTTGTTTTATAAAGACCAAATGTAGCACTGAATTTGGCAGTTGTACCTATTTTTCTTTAACATAGCAGCTGAGCCAGCTGGCAGAGATGTATTGGTCAGGATGTTCACACCTAGATATCAACCACTGCTTTGACTAAATCTAACACAAACCCCAATTCCCTCAGTCAAGAACAAACATCTTTCAATTCAGAGTCCTTCTCTTCCATCTGAGCATCAGTGGGCATGAAACTGTACTGAGCAAACCTCCGACCATATGACGTAGTAAAGCGTAAAAGAAAAACAAACTCTTCTCGAGGAAAGTTTATTTCAGATGAAGTGAGTGAAGATGGAGTTATTCAGGCCAGAGTCACAAGTGTTGGTTCTTCTGGGTTTCTGTTTCCTTCTCATCATTTGGCCTCCTGAACTTTTTGGATTTCCTGTTAAGAGAGACGATACTTTTACTTTTTGTGCATTTAAAGAGGACCTATTATGCTTTTGTGCTTTTTCCCTTTCCTTTAGTGTGTTATATATTTTTTGTGCATGTAAAAGGTCTGCAAAGTTACAAAACCCAAAGTCCACCCCAAAGGGAGTTACTCTCCCCCACAGAATCACTGCTCCTGAACTGCCTGAAACGCCTCGCTTGAAGTCCTGCCTTTTCTTCTGTAACGTGGTGATGTCACCAAGTAACACATTTGCATAATACCTGCCTAGCAGATAGTTTGGCACACCCTCAAACAAAGCTAGTTAGAACGGAGCTGGAGCGGAGTCCGAAGAGTTTGGTTTGATTAACCAATCACAACAGAGTGAGTGTTTCCGAGGGTGAAAAGAGATGTGCAGCACAGCCGGTATGGGAAAAATAAAGCAATTTTGAACATTAAAGCATGTAAACATGTTGTAGTAGGAACCAAAAATACAAGTATGCACCTGAACATAAGCATAATAGGTCCTCTTTAACTAATGGTTTTGTCAAGACCGTCATGATGAATATAAAATGGTCAACATGTGGCAGACAAGAGTCGCACCGTATTTGATAAATAAGTAAGAGAAAATATATTTTACTCACTTCATTGAGGATATCTTTCAGCTCCTCGTAAGCCCTCTCTAAGTCATCATTGACGATAACAACATCGAACACTCCGGGCTCGTTACCTAGAGAAGAGAATTGGATCATCTGCAAATGGTTGTCTTTATTTCAGCATCATGTCCAAGTAGAGCTGCTGAGAAACTTACTGAGCTCCATGTCGATACGTGCTGCGTCCAGGCGTTTCTGTAAACTGTCCTCTGTCTCTGTCTGTCTGTCCCTCAGACGTTTTTCCTGAGAAAAACAGTGAAACAAGATCTTTGAACCGAGAGCTGCTCCGCGAAGAAACAAAACAGCTGTCACATTGTTTTCAAAGGAAATCTAGGGATCAATGTAATATGGTGAGCAAAGTATACAACAACAAAAAACTAAAATAAATGTTACTCTTTGACAGCCTTATTTGCACAAGCAAGAACAGAGCTCAATGAATATAACATGTGCATTGAAATATTACGATATATGACATTAATGCAATGTATGTAAGTTGGACATTTACAAGGATCTCCATGGAGGGAGGCTGGATGGAGATGTAGATGGGGTTCAGGTCAGTCTCTTTAATCCTCTTTACCCCCTGGATGTCCACATCTAAGATGCAGATTTGGTTCTTTGCCAGCACGTCTTCTATGGCAGCTTTACTAGAGAATCAATGCATCGTTACGTCAGAAAATCATTCAAAACCAGCAGGACTATACTATACATCTGACCATTGACGATATCCAACCAGGTGTTGAGCGTGTAATCGTGTCAATTTGTGATTGTCGCACGAAGTGACTAAAGTAAGAGGATCTCTGCATTAATCCAAGCTGTTCAGTGGGTGTATGTTATCTTCAGAATAAGAGGAAGAGATTAAACGTGACACACTCAGCGCTGATCCGCAGCGCTGCTCTTTTTGACCTAAGGGGGGTTAAAGATCCACCATCTGCCACCTGACTATTATACATCCTCTTGATCCCTGTGGTTGAGCCTGAGGGTAGTCTTTTATAAGACAACTGTCTCAGTTTCTATTGAAATAAGTTGAACCAGTATCAGTGACACTGGTACTTTATTGTCTTTTCACTCATATTAACTCGGCTTTTCTTTCAGATTTTCATCCTCTGGGTGGAAAAGCTTCTGAAACAGCATTGACAATGTCCCTTAATGGTTATTGAAACTGAGGCATAAGATAGATAAAATGTGTACAAAAAGCGATCGTGCATCTAAATCAGTGGTTCCCAAACTGGGGTCCGGGCCCCCCTTAGAGGGGCACCAAAGATCACAGGGGGTGCGCCAGGATTTGGCTGCTCTGAATCTGTCAAAATTGGATTTGCTCATTTATAACTAAAATCATTTACTGGAAAATGTATACAAAAGTCTGTATATAAAACTATCTAAAAAGATATATTTTTTTGCTTCTTAGTAGCAAAATTGAACAAAATATTCTGCTTCAATCCATATTTGTTGCCGTTTAGCCTTTCAAAATAACCAACATTTTCACTTCGGTCAAAAACCTATATGCTCTCCCGCTTGATACAAATGGAGGCCCGCACCTGTATTAACAGGGTGGTCTAGCACCAATCTAACAACTCTAATAGGTTGGGAACCACGGATCTAAATCATAGACATTTTCTAAGGTTGTGTGGTGAAAAATAAGGTGGCATCCATGCAGAGATGCAGATATTTACCTCGTTCCATACATGTTGCCGGAAAACTCGGCGTTTTCGATGAACTCTCCGTTGTCAATCCCCTCCTGCATGGCCTCTCTCGTTGTGTAGTGGTAGTCTGTAAGATGCAACATTAATAATGAATATAGTTCTCTCACAACGGAAATAAATGTTGAAAGAGAGGTGATGCAGATCAAAAGAAGATGAGTCCAGTTTCATCACAGGGAACACATGCAAAATTAAAGAAAGTCCAGGCACAAAGGCTGAACTTGTTTACAATTTACTGGATATGTATTTTTGCTTATAGCTGACGGTGTGTCTTCAAGTATATGGTGTTGAGACTGTGTGTGTAGTAGCTTATGCAGTCATTATCTGGGGGAAAAGCATGCAAAGATGAGAAACATGTTTTTTTGTCAAATACTATCTAAAAGATGCCATTAGTATAACAAATACAGAGCACATTATACTGTCTATACCAGATCCATAGGCCTAAACATCAAAAACCTCTGTGGATCTAAAACAGCAGAGTTTTTGGAAACAAACACGTTACTACTTCTAACATGGATGGACGCTGTGATGGCACACAATCATTAGCATGAGAACATGAAGGAGTCTGCTCAGACTGAAGTAACAATCTGAAGCGAAACAATCTGGCTGTGCTGTAAACATAGATAATAAGCCTGAAAACAAGGCAGAGATTACTTTAAAACAGCACTCAGGAAAACTGCAGTATATGAAATGTTTATATGTAAGATCAAAACATGAGTTTGTCCCAGAGTGAGCAAAATCCACTGTTATGTTAACAAAAATCTATTCAGTGCCAGTGGGACAGGACAGTAGTTTTTGAAAAGCTCAGATTTATCCTGTATATCCCAAAATGAATTAACGTTATGAATGTTTCTCCTGGGATGCTAATGGTTGGTTGCAAATCATCAGTGCTCCATCAGCTACAGCGGGAAAATAGGACACACAAAATCTCACGGGACTGGAAATGGGAATCACTACCGAGGCGTCACAGGGGGCTATTTTCAAAAGCTTTTTACTCCAAAGTGTAAACTGTTTGATCCCGATTCCTTACGTAATTAAACGTTTTTTCTTTTCTCTTTTTGTTTGTAAAATCAAATGACAGCGTGCCAGAATTATGAAAGTAACCCCTCCGCCTTAAAAAACTGTGATCAGGAGTCACATTGAAGTCACCTGCATCTGATATGTTTAGACACGAAAATGAGGTAGACTTTTCTAAGTCTTCAGAGGAGAAGACGGCCGCTACGGGCAGTAAAGTAGCCCCCAGAAGCATGGGGAGCGTGTTCAGCCCTAAGGAGAAAGCAAAGAAGGTAGAGAAAGAGGTTTATCCCTTTATATCAAGAGCTAGCCTAGGGAGGGGACAAAACCATTCGTGTAGTTCACTTGGGAGTAAGAAGTGTTGTGGGCGTCATTTTAGACCGGGCAGGTAGGAAAGGCTGGGAAACAAAGAGATGTAAAATGCCCCTTTATCACAGATCTACAGATTCAAATCCAAGTCCAGGGCTCCTAAATGGAGAATCCATAGACTGTATATAAAGATGGACAACACATCTCCACTTCCTCCCACTGTGCAGAAATGAAGCCAACATATCGGGATACGGGAGATGCCATCCTGAGATTTTGACGTCATTTGGAGCCAGAGTCTGCGCAGTAGTGATCGGGTGGTGGAGCTGCAGTATTGAGGTCACCCGCCCGAACAGCCCGTTCTCACTCCTAACTTGTCAAATACCACCTTTTGGTAAGTACCCCTCGGCATCGGAAACTGACGCACGGAGGCGCCCTTTAGCAACAGTATGTGACGAACCAGGTTTTCGACTAACTCCAATGTAAACCCTCCCGCGGCTTTATTCGACGGTCGGAGCGAGTGACGCAGTATTAATAGCGTGAGAATCCACTAAGGATGGGAGAGGGGTTAAACAAACACAAGACTTTCAACCATGAGACCGCTGTTCGTGTCCCATGTGAAACTAAAAGTTATGTTGACTTATTTTGTCACGACAGTCGTTAGTCACATGACTCGTCCGTCGAATCACTTGAGTCGAGTCGCGAGTCAGTGAGGTTAGTCAGTTTAATTTGAAAGAACACTGTGCATGTAAACGAGTGCATATTGGCACGTCGTCTCTGGTTCATCCAAAAGTGACGCAAGAGGGTTACCCCGTGCGTTGGTCTCCAATGCCGAGGGGCGCTGACCAAGTGGCTAGTAGCATCAAATAACTAATTAAAACCAAATTTATCAGAAAAAATTAATACTTGAACATACATCAGTGTGATAAGAATGACCTAAAATGACAGAAACCATCATTGGGAAAAATTTATTTGAGGTGTACTTTGACTTTTTAGTTCAGCTCATGTCCCATCCGCTAACATGGAGGAGGTGGAATTTATGACCTATACTGCAGCCAGCCACCAGGGGGCGATTGAGATGTTTTGGGGTGCTTTCATGTCGTCCATCTTTATATACAGTCTATGTGACAATCATAGAGCATGATGGTCCTACAACAGTGTGGAGGTGCTTAAAAGTGTCACCAACAACTGTCTATTTTGACTGTACCTTTGCCATCTTCCTCTCCTGGTCGAGGGTTTCTTGTTGTGTCTGTGAGGAGAAGATTTCACCATTAAAACCCATCCATAAATAAGGTAATGAATCATCTCTTGATAGATATTAAAGTGAAATTAAAGTGCAAAAAGTCTCAGGATTAAAAGATTTACTGATATAACACAGACTCTATTGGCAGGATCAGACAGTGACACCTGTCTGAGAAGGAAGTAGGACAGGAATCACTGTCTGAACCACTTGTTGTGACGGAGTCCAACAACCAGTTGGTACACAAACTTACGTGACACACTGAACCCGAAGATGCCCTCGTGATCCTTCATCAGCCTCTTCATCAGAGTGCTCTTCCCGGCTCCGGAGGGACCGCTCAGCACAAGGGGCCTCGGTCCTGACATTGTTCTGAGACAGACGGCGGACAGACAGGGACAGAGGGAGCTCAAGTTTATTTTGTCCAGAGCAGATTAAATTCAGATGTTTTGTGCCAGCAGCGTTGAAGGTGGGGCAACCACTTCTAAAATAGGATACAGGGCATTTTAGTGTGAATCTTTTATTAAAAAAAGTGGTTTGGAATGAGGGATTTTTTTCTATTATAAAGCTCAGCAACTATCCTGCCAAATGGTCGAAGGTGCAGTAAAGTTAATCCTCTTAACCACTACACTGTCAGGAGGAAACATCCCAACCCGCACATACCAGGTTAAAAGCAGACCTTTGCTCTTACATTATTATGGTTTTATAATTAATTGGTACTTTATATTTCCTTAATTGAAATATTTAAATACATCCTAATTGCTGACTCCTCAGACAGCCAGAGGCCCGGAGGAGGTTAATGTTAAGAGAGCCTGTTAATGAAATCATGGCAGGTCAGCCGGCAGGATTAATTGGATCTGGGCCAGGCGGCACGAAGGGTCCGGGACAGTTGACCCATTTACCTGCTGCACTAAAGAGATGATGATATTTTAGGGGCACTGCTGAATCAATTCATTCAGAATCCCCCATTAATACAATTACTTGATAATACAGTCAAAGTCCGTAACATTAAAAAACAAAACATCCAACATCTTCCTTCAACATCTTGGTATTACAAATTATTCACTGGTTTCACCTGCAGTTTTCGATAAGAACAGCCAAAGAGATCAATAAAATCACAAACTATTCTTCCTTTTCTCAAGCTTGTTAATATTTTAGCACTCAGAAAAACTGTTTTTAACAGATTACAAACTATTTGTAATCATCTAAAGGAGCCAAACTACTATTTTAGCATGTTTAGTGTTGCCTTAATGCAACATTTTCTTAGTGACTTTACATTTACTGCACACTCAAACAAACAGCAACTGTACAGACATTTATTATGAATGTGCAGTATGACTGTACTTGAGCTCTACAGTGCAATACAATTATAATACAGCTTTTCTATAGTTTTAGTTGAGGTTTGCCCCTGAACTCAAACTAATCACATTAGCAATTGAATGTCTGTTTGTTGTGTAGTTAAAAAAATCCTCCTTACCTTTCTTCACACCGTCTGTGTCGTAGAAACGTTCAATAGCAGATGATTCCTCAGCTACAGGCTTCTCAATGGACTACAATGAGTGTGTGTGTGTGTGTGTGTGTGTGAATGTGTGTGTGTGATTCACTGAAGCAGCTCACTGTCAGTCTGAATTACCACCACCTCCCTTCAGCTCAGTGAACCAATCACATGCGTGCATGCTGGCTTGTTTTTATCCACGCCGTCCATACAGCTCACACCTCGAGCAGGTCACAAGACCGCGTGGGCAAGGTCGAACATTTTCATAAACAAATGATCGTGAAATCTACTGTAGAAGCTTTGTGTGCTTTTACTAGGGAATTCATTAGTGAGAGTTGTTGCTTTTAAGCACCAGGTTTTGGGATTTCAGCTTTGAAAGGAAAAGAAGGTTAAAGGTGCAGTATGTAAGATCAGATGCATCTAGTGGTGAGGTTGCAGATTGCAACCAACTGAAGCCTCTCCCGTGTGTCAAGCGTGTAGGAGAACTATGGTGGCCAACGCGAAAACCCGAATGTCCCTCTCTAGAGCCAGAGTTTGGTTTGTCCGTTCTGGGCTACTGTAGAAACATGGAGGCCGGCTCCGTGAAGAGGACCTGCTGTATGTAGATATAAATGACTCATTCTAAAGTAACAAAAACAATTCTTATTTTCAGGTGATTATACACTGAAGAAAACAAACTTATTAATATTATGTTCCATTTCTGCCAATAGATCCTTCTAAATTTTACACATTGTTTACCTTTAAGGAGGTCAATATACTGTAATTACTATCAACATAACTCTTCTACACAGAGTTGGTCTTAAAATGTATTTATCCAGGATAGTTTTAGGAACACCTTGTTACACATATTCATACCTGGAAGCTGCCCAGTACAACCAGTCTATTCAGCAGCTCCACTAGAGCACGCTGGAGGTTAACGTGGTGGGAATGACGGAAACATATGTGCTCTTTCACTGTTCCCACTACAATGGAGTTACATTTTGGAAACCATAAAAGAATTAAGCCATTGAATCTAAAACAGCTGACTGCTGATGGACTCTAAATGACATCATCCTGCTATTAACTATAATGAATTCAGGATTTTTGTGGCGTTTTCCTTCTCTGTGATTGAACCTTGTAGTCTTCTGTCCCTCACGCAGTAAAAGCTCAGAATAGCAGGGTTTAGTGTCCCTCGACTCCAGATGAGCTGTGATGGGCTCTACCTCACTAATCCTGCACCGACCCACTTCTTAATAAAGGGCGAGTTCACCACATACAAGTCATAACAACAAGGCTGTCGACGGGCCTAAACAACACCAGATGAAAGAAATCCCACACATTCCACAGGTGAATATTCATGTTAAACTCCAAAGATAAAATGCATTGTGAAACTTTTTAGACACACGTTTTATTGTAGTAACATTGATAAAATTAGATTTAATGACCCTATACAAAGAAACACATCAGTGAGAAAGACAATATGAGATTATTGTGAATGTTTCTACTGGAGCTAAACAAATAATAAATGATCTAAGCAAAGACAAACTCTGTACAGTAAATACAGTTGGGTTGTTCTGCTAGTCAACATCATATACACACACACACACACATCGATCCAAACATACACAAAACTATGTACATGTGCTTTGCATGTGATTTTTTCCCCTCATAAAACAGAAAAAAAGGATTATAAAATCGATAAATATTGTCCCAAAGCGTTTTTTTTCTTTCAGTGCCTGAGCTCTCGGGTGGTTTCTTCTGATCTGGTTGCTGTTGCAGCAGGAACAGGGATATTATTGTACACGGCTGTAAAGGAAGGTCATAGGTCACACTTGCTGTTCTTCAAATTGTCAGGGGTTAGTGGATGTTAGGAGTACACTGACAGGTAGGACCAGAGAGGTGTGAGGAGGAGGAGGAGGAAGAGGAGGGTGGGAGTCTACGACAGGCCAGCTGCCCACAAATCCACCCCTGATTGGTTAAAAACAGAAGAAGCCCGTCCTCGCTGTGTGAGCAGCTGCGTCACAGGAAGACCCGCCTCAGGTCTCCAGGCGAGGTGATGGTGTTGCACTGAGGACACAACTTCTTTGCTCCCTAAAGAAAAGGAGAAACAAAATTAAACAAAAATTGTCTTTTATTAAACAATCTCTGATCACTTTACTTCATTTTGATGTGACTCATTAAATCACAAATGTGATGTTTTACCAGCGTTCGAAGCCAACACTCCTCACAGTGAACATGCCAGCACTGGATGGAGGTGAGAGGGGTCGTGTACGTGTCCTGCAGAGGGAAAACACAGGTGATGATTAATAATAATAAACCTTATTTATATAGCATGTTTCATAACATAAAATGCAGCTCAAAGTGTTTCACAAGAGACACAAATCAATAACATAGGTATTAAAAATAGGCTTTAAGGTATAAAACCATAAAACAAGTATGAGAAATATGAAATAAATATAGAATAATAACAATGATTTCAGAAAAAGGTGGAATTAATTAAAAGCAAGATCATAAAAATACGTTTTGAACAGAAGCTGCTTGTCTTTGTTATGGGATTTTGTTATAATAACAGAAGGCTGCTTCATCATACTGTTTGTATGTCATTTTTGGTACATTGAGGAAGCCAGCACTAGATCGGATTCATTGCATGTAGTACATAAAGCTGCCACTAGATGTCCATGTCAAACTATAATAAGAGCATTAAAAGATGTCCTATCAATTTTTATTGAAGCCTTTTTAACAACAGGAAAGGCCCATCTGGGGTGTTTAGTGATTTATTACACTATACTCTTTCAGTTTTAATACATGATAAAAAAAACATATTGTGTTAGCAATTATCTCCACAAGTTCAAATCAAAATGAGCAAGGTAAGTCCGTCACTTTAAAACCGTCAAAGTACGGAGTTAGCAACATTACTTTATTCATGAGTACAACTATCTGATTGAAGGTCGACTTGCACACAGCAGTGTTGTCTTCTCAAAAAATAATTAAACTGTGCTTTGACTCTATGATGTTATAGAGCTGTAAGTGTGCTTGTATTTGAACTACAACATAGATTTTTTGTTGTATAAAATAGGGCTGTAACTAATCATTATTTACATTAGAGATCAATCCTTATTTCTATTAATCAATTGCTCTATAAAATGCAAATAAAGTTGTGAAAATCATTCATCACAAGTTCTCAAAGGTCATCGATATATCTTCACATACTTCTACTACTTTTGGGATCAATCAACAGTGTAAAATTATATATTAATATTAATAACATAAATCAGAGGAAAGCAGCAAATCCTCACATGTCAGAATCTGGAGTGAGCAAACGTGGCATTTTTGATCAATAAATGATTAACTGATTGTTAAAATATTGTCTATTAATTAGCTGTAGATCAACTGTTGGATTAATTGACTAATAATTACAGCACTTGAGGAAACTAGTTTTGAAAAAAATCATATCTGTGTCAGAGCTTTTATACAGTACAGGGCTTGGGTGATATTATCTCGATATGCTATGAGACTAGATATCGTCTTCGATTTTGGATATTGTAATATCGCATAAGTGTCTTTTCGTGGTTTTAAGGCTGCATTACAGTAAAGTGATGTAGTTTTCTGAACTTAACAGACTGTTCTAGCTGTTCTATTATATTTATAATTAGTCATTATATCCACATTACTGGTGATTATTTATCAAAAATCTCATTGTGTAAGTATTTTGTAAAAGCACCAATGGTCAACCTACAATATCGTTGCAATATTGATATTGATGTATTTGTTCAAAAAATATTGTGATATTTAATTTTCTCCATATCGCCCAGCCCTACTACAGTACATCAATCTATGATGTAATACATAATACAGAATTGACAATTAATTCATTATAATTTCATGTCAACAAACAGAGTCACTTGAGATTATTAATTATATTAATTAAAGTGTTTCCCGTATTTTCAAAAAAGCAAAAACACATACAAATCAAAATATCATCATCAGCATCACATTTACAGTATATTCCATTGAAAAAGCATAACTGATATTATTGACTTATTGCCTAAAAACACAGGTCCCTGCAGGAACATCACCAGTTTCTGCATCACTGCGCTGTTATCTCTATTCTGTGTGTCCGCTCTGTTGATTTAATTCGGCCTCCTACTCACCATGCAGATGAGGCATTTAAATCTGTCTCCTTTAGACAACTGTTTCTCCAAATCCCGTATCCGAGCTTTAAGTGCATCCAGAGTTGTCAGCGTGGAATCCTCCGAGAGCCTGCACACACACACACACACACACACACACATGGACGGTAACAGGAGGGGAGATGGGAGGGTGCGTGAGTTAGGCAGACACTGGAGAGTCATTTATAAATCGAAGACAGATTAAATTATTCGCTGGCCAACATGGACACTGAGCATGAAATTTAGCAGCAATCACATTGCCTGCATTCGCTGTCTCATTTATCATAGGCCGAGTGTGTGTGTGTGTGTGTGTGTGTGAGGTGAGGGTGGGGGGGTTGAGGTGTCAGGGTCCTCACAGAGATAGACATACACATAGATACAATTACAAGAAACGTGCAAACATACTGTACGGTGAGGCCGACAGGCTACGATGCATTAAGTGTGATGAAATGTGTGTACGCGCCTGCTATGACCTTGATTGATGACATCATCACATTGCTATAGTATTGTGTATCAGGCTGGCGGGAGCAGGGGCAGGTAGTCTGAACTGATACGACACAGAGAGCCCGGCCGCCAAAATACACTTTACAGTGAGGGATGGAATCACTTCCTCAGCTCTGACTGTCTGATTCACACCTGCTTTTAACACCTGGGATTCACTACATATGACCTACCTTACTCTCACTCTCTTTGCATGACCCGTGTTTTTTTTTATTGATTTTTAACTTGATTTTAGTTCTGGAGCCCAAACCGTGTGAGTTTACACAAAAATAAAAACTTTATATGAGAATTATCACACAAAAAGACTTGAGCAGTATGTGCTGACAGATAAAGCAGACATCCAAACTGACTGACGACAAAGAGGAATAATTTACTCAAAGAACGGTATTGTGTGCAAGAACTTTATTAATTGGGAGAAGAAAATTCTGTTTATGTATTATTTATAATATCCCAGTCTGTTCTCATTCCCAGGACACAAGGCACCCCTTTAGCGTCTGTATGGCGCTAAAGTAACTACAATGTAAAATCATCCACGTCAATATAAAACGCTCAGAGAAAGTGTGGTGACTGTTGTAACACTTTCAATAAAACTGTACATCACAACCTGAAGTGTGTTCTACCCTTACATTGAGAATGTCTTTGAGATTATTAGCAGTGAGGATATCACAGAGAAACATGACTTAACCATGTTTGCTGTGAATTGTAAACTCTGAGTGATAAACTCACGTCTCTATCTCAGAGTTTTTGCAGGTTTTGGGGAGACCAGCGATGCTGCTGTCCACTTTCTCTCCACTGCTAGTAGATGGGCTCCCTGAGTGAACAGACAAATAAAAACAGATGAATAAGAGAAGCATCTACCTTTTTACAAAATTCATATTAATTTTTTTCCCTTATTCAATCATTTCATTCATTCAGAGTTTATTTAACTCACCATTGTTTGACCATTTGGAAAACTCTAGGCTTACTCTGGAGTCAGGCAACGTACTGCTGGAAAAATATAACAAAACAGTCATTTTAAAAGCCAAAAAACATAAAAGATTGAAAGGAAAAATCTCCTGTGATGAATGATAAGGAATAGATTAAATGATAATTTCCATATCTAATTGAACATCCACTGTGAATGATCAGGTGGGATACATACTTCACTGTTATCTCCTTGGAGCTTTCTCCTGAGCAGGGGATCACATCTGTCTCTGTGTATCTGAGAACAAAGGTCAGGAAACATCGAACAACACAAGGATAACAATAAGTAGGACACTTATCTTTATTTACAAATGTTGAAAAATGGTGATAGTTTGTCTAATAGTTAAGGAGTTTGTAAGCAAATAAAAATACATTAAATTTTGAATCCACAATCTTAATTAGTCACATCTTCTCTTCTAAGTTAAAGCCAACTTTTCAAGACAGCAATGTTCTCCACCCCTATGATTGTAGGGATGGTGAAGAAATAGATACAGCATAGTTTCACAATATTTTGCGTGTCAATATTGTATCAATACACGGACGTCAAATATCGATCTTTTATCATATAAACTATTAATTTGTGGGCGGGCTCAGTCTTAAAGCTAGAGTGAAGATACTGGTATCATATGAAACTAGAAAACCTATAGAATTTATTGGTACCCACCAATATCATGTTAGCTTGTCGGGAAGAATGATTGGACAAATAACGCTCCAAAGTTGCGCTAAATTTTGGCGAGGAAAAACTGTCATGGTCATTTTCAAAGGGGTCCCTTGACCTCTGACCTCGAGATATGTGAATGAAAACTCTGAGATGACCAGAGTGAAAACAGATGTTGACAAACTTCATAATTTGCAGTTGAAAAAAGGTAATAAATCACAATATATCGCAAAGTATCTTATCGTAATACTCAGCATATCGCAAAATGTTTAAAATCACAATAAGATCGTATCATGACTTAAGTGTTGTGATAATATCGAATCGTTGGGCCTCTGGTAATTCTTTGCCCGACATGATTGATTCCAAAATGTGGAAAGTTAGAGTTTCTTTCCTATTCTTCTCACTCCACTATGAACTCAAATACACAGTAAAGTTCAGTGTTGCTGCTGCTGCTGCTGTGTTACAGGATACTGCGCTCTGCCGTACTCCAGAGTGTCGTCTCCATCTACGTCCAGGTCTGCGTCACTGTCTCGACACTCTTTAGAAGTTGTGCTCACCAGCACTGCACCTGAGGAGACAGATTCACAAGAACAATCAAAACACATTGTGATGGTTGAAACAGCTGTGGTATGGAGTTGCTTGTAAAAAGTAGCAAGAAAGAAAGAGAGAGAGAGAGAGGGAGCGGGCCGTTCTTATTTCTGAGGTCACAATAAGGTGAATGTTATGCTTGTTGCCGTCAGTCAGCGTGTAACAAGTCTGCAGGTCAGAGCTTCTTTCTCGGGTAAAAGAAACCGTTACTTTCAATCTAACCTTCAAGGCATCCTGCTCCGCTGTAATCTGGACTGAAAAGTTCAGTGGTTTTTCAGCTGTCACTCAGTCACATCATTCACCCTCCACTGAGCAAGATCACACACGAGTACGTCGATGGCACGCACACACACTTACGACACGCACGCATTTATTCTTACCTTTAAACCCTCCCACTATAGACGACATCTGCATCCTTCTCCTCTCGTTCCACTCGTCCTGCAACGGCGCCAAGTCTGCTGAACCCT